>NC_134354.1:728703389-728950889 GCF_048569485.1 Anomaloglossus baeobatrachus
GAATTCTAATAGGCTTTGCTGGGGAAGGAAATGCATGCAGTTTAGGGAAAAAAAACTGCACCAAAAACACGGCAAAAACTGCACTATGTGCACAGGGCCTTACTTTCTTTTATTGTAAAGTGCTGCAGACTATGTTGGCGCCGTGTAAATAAAATGATTAATATAGGAGTCAGAGAAATGTGCAAAACGAGCCCCGAGTACTTCCATACAAGTGAGGAGGGTGTCTATCTCTGCCCATAGTGTATAGACTCAGTGTGGTGATGGGTTCGCTATAAAGGTGCCATTTTTGCTTTTATACCCGACAGTCACACATTTCACCTGAAAGCGCTGTTTAGTTAATTATCTCTCACTAATCGCTTTAACAAATGCTTTTCGAGTCTTTTTTTTACACGATCCAGCTCTCTCTTGTGTGCTCTCGGAGGAAACTACAGCTTCAATAAGCAGATTTCACGTTCCCTCCATAGAATAGACGCACAGAACGTTCTGCGGACCTGACGGTTACCCTACGTAGCACTTAATATTATATAAAGTGTAACTGCGGCCCCAATTCCCCCACTCATTGTACCAAAGTGCCCTCCTGGGAAGCTCATACATTTCTCTCCCTAGCAACAAAGCTTCAGCCACTAAGACCAGAACCAGCGCAATCTGGGACATCTCCTTTCCAATTCACACACCTTCCCAGTGCTGATACCAAGTGGGGGTTTTGTCAGAGCGAGAGAACAGCTGCAAGGATCCTGTAACTGAAGCTTTTTTTTTTTCTTTACACATTTCTTCTGCATCTCCCACGATATTATGTGTTGGAGAAGCTGCAACTGAGTCACTTCTATATTTGATTAGCGGAGTATAGGATACGCCAAGATAATGATAATATGAGATAACATTTAAATAGAGATCTAGCAAACCTAGATTGTTTTTTAGTAATTTATACTTTTTATTAAAACTTATTTTTTTAGGGATGTTTTTGAATTTTATTATGGGGACCACCACCTTGCCAAAATGTCACAGGGCGTGACAGGATCACTGGGAGCTGGGGAGCCTAACCTGGCCCTCAGGCTAGAACACTGGCTATCCATGATCCCAAAGATACGTCTGAAGGTGACGATGTTTGGGCCGCCTTCCTTGCCCTAGCTCCTGAACAACCCTGGTCTAGTGCCCCCCCCTCCCTCCACCCAGGAGAGGGCCAGAACAGGGGTGGATAATCCCACAAAAATACACAGACGGGGATGGGGGGGGCAAAACTCAAACTCACAGCAATTACAGAATATAGACAATATGTGAAAAGGAGAAAACTAAAGGAATGGAGGAAATAATCAGACAACAAGAGTATTTCCACAACACACCAAACAGCTCGCAGAAGTTCACCAACAACTGGTTAACAAAGCACAATGACCGGGATTGCATAATGCTATCATTGGCATGGAAGAACAGGCTCCCCCATCTTAAAAAGAGAGGAGGTGAATTCGATAGGTCTCCTGCAACATGTGACTCAAGCAACAATCCACAGGCTAGCAGGAGTTAACTCTTTCCTGCAAGCTCGATTACTAACAAGCACAGCTGGTTGATGCCTGAGCCTGTCTGTGCAACTCAAAAGCAGCATCGGATGGAGGGTCTGACTGTGCTGTGTGAACAGCGTCAGTAGTCCTCACACTGAGTTTAAAGCCAGTCACCAACTGAAACCGAACTACTGCTCTGAGCATCATCTACAAGGTTTACTTTATAGCTGACATAAGAAATTGGCGCTTACACATCTATGGGAGGGTGTTGCGAGCATAAGCTGCTATCTGTGCAGAGGTCACTGTGCAGGGAAAGTCCATCACCTATTGTCAGAGTCGGATTCTGTATTATCTACCCCCAGTTTGTAAAAGTGACCTGTCTAAGGCCTCTATCACACGTTTTTCACTGATGTGATAAAGAGACGTATATCCCTCCGTGTGCCGTGATTTTGGCACACGTGTGATCTCCGTGTGCTAACCATGATAATACACGGAGATAAGTCCCTTATACTCACCTGTCCGCGGTGCTGCTCTCTGTGGTGCTAAAGTCTCCCGCATTGCTGTGTCCGGCTGCCGCTGTCTCCCCTCTGCAGTTACTTCCAGGTCGGCTATGCAGTGCATATGTATGAGCGTAATTAGCCAGCCTGGAAGTAGGAGACAGCAGCGGCTGAAAACAGCATCGCTGGAGATGGGTGAGTTTAAAAAACTTTTTATTTTAAATGTACGTGTTTTTCTGGTATGTGTTTCATGGATCATACCACTGATCACACCCATTGATTTTAATGGGTCTGTGTATGTCCGTGATTAAGGTACGTATAAAAACAGTAACATACATACCAGAATCGTGTGAAGGAGGCCTAAGATAACTACTGAATAGTGATCTCCAAAAAACTGTCAGGTTTGAGCTAATGTGACACTTACGGTAGTTGCCAGAATTAAAACCACTGTACGGCTATGGACAAACATTGAGTTCTTGCAGCAGATTCTTCTGCACAAAAAAAAATAGAGGACTGGCGGGAAAAATGCTGCGTAAAATATGCACATTTGTGACCCATTTATCATTTGTTTTTACTTGCGGTTTTTCCATATTCATTTAAATGGGTGAAAATTGGAAAAACACTGAAAGAATTGACAGACTGCAGGTTTGATTCCAACCCACAAGGAAAAAATAAGCAACGTTTGCCTGAGATTTCAGAAATCTCATTCACTTTGCTGGGACTGTTAAATACAGTTTGGGGTTTTTTTTCCATGGGAAAAACACGGCAAAATTGCAGTTTATGATTTAGATGGGATGTGCCAATACATGGAAAAACATTGAAAAAATAAGTATTTTGGACAATACGTTCACTTTAACGATCAACCCAAATCAGAGAGATTTTTAGAAATGACATAGATTTACAATGGTTCCAATTTCCCACCGCTGCTTAGAAACCTTTATATAAAGGGAAGGTCACATCAGAAAATTACAGATTGTTCAAATTAGATTTTTGTGTTAGGCTGCTTTCACACCTCCGTTTTTTGCACTGCGGCTCAATCCGGCTCAAAAACCTATGCAACGGAAGCGGCGAAAAAAACAGATCCGTTGCATAAGTTTTTCCATGCAGCCCGTCCGTTTCTTGACGGATGCGGCTTAATACTGAGCATTCGCAGTGCAAAAAACCGCAACCGGCGGCCGGATGCGTTTTTTGCCGCAGGACGCCGCGTCCGGCGTCCATAGGCTTGCATTGTAAATCGCGCCGCGTCGCGCCAGATCCGGCGCGATGTGTTTTTTTCTCCGCATAAAAAAACATGTCAGGCAACATTCCATCCGGCCGCCGCATGGGCTAAATATGCCGCATCCAGCAAAAACCGGATGCAACGCAAGGACATGCGGCACAATACGGCGCTAATGCAAGTCTATGCGGGAAAAAACGCAACCGGCGGCAAAAAAAAAAAGGTTGCGTTTTTTCTGCAGAGCGCCGTATTCTGCCGCACTGCAAAAACCGGAGGTGTGAAAGCAGCCTTGGATATTAAAAAATGTTAATTTTATATTAGATATTATAATATGTATTAAAGGGGTTGTCCACTACTTTTACACTGATGGCCTATCCTTAAGATGGGTCATCAATGTCTGATCTGTCGGGGTCCGAGACACTGCAACCCCATCAATCAGCTGTTCTCAGTGCCGGTGGCATCAGCCTCTGACCGGAAATGCTCCGTTTTGGAGCTGCCCCATCTTCTGATAGTGGCTGTGATGGGGCACTGCACATCCGCCTCCCATTTAAATCAATAGCCTTCAGATGTGCAGTACCCAGCCACTATCAGAAGACAGAGCAGTTCCAGAATTGAGCATTTCCGGCCGCCTGCTGTTGACACAGGGGGGTGCGGGGTGTCGACAGACACCAACAGATCAGAATTGATGACCTGTTCTAAAGAAAGGGGCTACTAATATAAAAGTAGTAGATAACCTCTTTTAAAAAAAACAGAAATTTTGCAATTTTTAACAGTGACAAGTGTAATTTCCTGTTGTTTCAAGAAATCTACATGTACATTAGGCACAATTGTCAAACCCCAAACGTATCTTTGGTATTAAAGCATCTAATGAGCATGTGCAAAGGTCATTATGAAGGATGGAGGGGCAGGGGCAACAATAAATTGTGATTGGTGGATCCTGTATTATCAGTGATACCTGTTATTGTAATCCTGACTCTGATGATAAGGAGCCTCCTGAAAGCACTTTCTAAAAGGACAGCAAGTGCAAGTCTAACAAAAAACAGTGGCCAGTGTGAAAACTGCACAATTACACATTTTTTAAATAAAAATTGTAATTTGAAAGAACAAAATGCATTTTTCTTAGAAACCTGCTTTAAGATAACTTCCCTTTAAGCATCTTCACAGTGTAAGTGACATAATAGTGAGCCAGCTCCCTGGGGATTTCGTGCTCTACTTCTTCATTACCCACAGATGCTGACTGGAGCAGTCCCTTCAATAATATATTAGTATATACAGTCATGGCCCAAAGTGTTGGCACCCTTGAAATTGTTCCAGAAAATGAAGTATTTCTCCCAGAAAATCTTTGCAATTACACGTTTTGTTATACACATGTTTATTTCCTTTTGTGTGTATTGGAACAACACAAAAAAAAAAACAGAGGAAAAAAAGACAAATTGGACATAATTTCACACAGTACCTCAAAAATGGGCCATACAAAGTTGTTGGCACCCTCAACTTAACTCCTTAATGACCAAGGACGTACTAGTGTGTCCTTGATTGCCTCCCTCCGGTTACCATGAGCCTGCAGTATTCCTTGCACATGTCTGCTGACTTGATCAGCAGACATGTGTGGCTAAAGGCGCAGGTGGATCTCTGATCCACCCGTGCCTGTGAACCCTTTAGATTGCACTGTCAGACACCAAAAACGCGATTTTAAAAGGCCGTGGCGTGGATCGCACCGCTTTCCACCGCGATCGCATGGTGCCAATGTGTTGTCATAGTAGCGCGGAGTCAGCTGATGACCCCTGACGCTACGATGACTTACTTCCTGTGAATGCTGGCAGAGTGCCGGCACTCACAAGAGATCAGCATTTCTCCTAATCAAAGTGATGCTGCAGCACCGCTCTGATCAGGACAGACACTGCAGTTATAAAGTCCCATAGGGAAATTAGTAAAATAAATAAAAAATATTAAAAAAAAAGTTTAAAAAAATATGAAAAAATAAAAAAACACCTAAAAGTTCAAATTACCCTCCTTTCGCCGCTTTAAGAAATGCCCGATATATCAAAAATATAAAATCAGTTAATCTGATCTGTACACGGCGTGGCAAGAAAAAAATTCCAAATGCCAAAATTACGTTTTTTTGGACTTTTTTTTTGTTTTGTGGTTCAATGAAAAAAAAATAAGCTGTCACTGAGCCCCAGATTCCGAAAAATGAGAACGCTACGGATCTCAGAAAATGGCAACAGATGCGCTATTCTTTTTTTGGACAAACTTCTGAACTTTTTTCATCACTTAGCTAAAAATAAAACTATACATGTTTGGTGTCTATGAACTCACACCGACCTGAGGCATCATACCCACACAGACGTTTTACCATATAGTGAACATGGTGAATAAAAAAAAAACCAAACCATTGTGGAATTTCACTGTTTTTCACTATTTGGACTATTTTTTGCCCATTTTTCCAATACACTATATGGTAAAATGAATCATGTCCTTCAAAAGTACATTTCATCCCGCAAAAAAAAAATAAGCCCTCATATGGCAAGATTGGCAGAAAAATAAAAAAGATATAGCTCTTGGGAGAAGGGGAGGAAGAATGGAAATGAAAAATGGAAAATCTCCCTGGGGTGAGGTGTTAAAACTTGGTTACACACCCTTTGGAATAAATAACTGCAATCAATCGCTTCCTACAACCATCAAGCTTCTTTCAGCTTACACCTGGTATTTTGGACCACACTTCTTTTGCAAACTGCTCCAGTTCTCTCATACTTCAAGGCATCTTCTCCCAATAGTAATTTTAAGATCTCTCCACAGATGTTCAATGGGATTTAGATCCGGACTCATTGCTGCCACTTCAGAACTCTCCAGCACTTTGTTTCCATTTATTTCTGACTGCTTCTTGAAGTATGTTTGGGGTCATTGTCCTACTGGTGGCAAACTCAGCTTTCTAAGGGTATGTGCGCACGTTGCTTTTTACCTGCTTTTTACCTGCTTTTTTGCTGCTTTTTCTTCTGCGCTGTTTAATGCCAAAATGGATGTGTTCTTCTATTCAAGCAAAGTCTATGGGAATTTGGGTTTCTTGTTCACACTATGTTGTTCAAAATGCTGCCTTTTTGTGGCAGAACTTTGGTCAAAAACTCAGCTTTGCAGTGCAAAACCCAAATGGCAAAAACAATTGACATGTTGCTTCTTTGAAAAGCTGAGTTTTTGACCAAAGTTCTGCCACAAAAAGCCAGCATTTTGAACAACATAGTGTGAACAAGAAACCCAAATTCCCATAGACTTTGCTTGAATAGAAGAACACATCCATTTTGGCAATAAACAGCGCAGAAGAAAAAGCAGCTAAAAAGCAGGTAAAAAGCAACGTGCGCACATACCCTCACACTGGCCACTACATTACAATCCAAAATCCTTTAGTATCTTCAGATTTCATAATGTCATGCACACAGTCAAAGCACCCCAGTGCCAGAGGCAGCAGAGCAACCCTAAACCTTATTTGAACCTCCACCATATTTGACTGTAGGTACTGTGTTTTTTTCTTTGTAGGCCTGATTCTGTTTTCAGTAAACAGTAGAATGATGTGTTTTACCAAAAAGCTCTATCTTGGTCTCATCTGTCCACAAGATGCTTTCCCAGAAGGATTTTGTCTTACGTGCATTTTGGCAAACTGCAGTCAAGCTTTTTTGTCTGTGTGTCAGCAATGGGGTCTCCTGCCATACCATTTCTTTTCATGTAAATGTGAGCAGCATGGTGGCTCAGTGGTTAGCACTGTTGATTTGCTGTGCAGGAGTCCTGGGTTCAAATCCCACCAAGGACATCATCTGTGAGGAGTTTTGTATGTTCTCCCAGTGTTAGTGGGAGTTTCCTTCAGGTTCTCTGGTTTCCTCCCACACTCCAAAGACATACTGATAGGGAATGTGGATTGTGAGCCCCAGTGTTCTCAGTGATGATAATCTTTGTAAAGCTCTGTGAAATGGGATGACGCTATATAACCAATGCATAATAAATACATAAAATAAATGTTGATGCATTGTTCATACTGACACTGATGCACCCTGATCCTGCAAGACAGCTTGAATTTCTTTGGATTGGGGCTGCTTATCCTTTATCCAGACCTTTCATCAATTTTTCTCTGCTGTTAACATCCAGAGATATTAGCTATAGAGCAATTGGTTGTAAACATCTTGATTATGTTGCACATCGTGGACAAAGGAACATCAAGATCTCTGGAGATTAACTTGTAACCTTAAATTTATGACAAAATATGTGTAAGTGCAATAATTTTCTGGGAGAAATACTTTTTCTGGAACAATTTTAAGGGTGCCAACACTTTCAGCCATGACTGTTACAGTTATTTGATGTTAATAATCAGAGGAAGGTGAGTAAGCAGTACTATTAGCTGTCAGCTTCCAGCAATATTAAAGGTGGTGACCTATGTTCCTTAGGCTGGGTTCACACGACTTTATTTTCTCCATCCGATAAAAACTATCTGATTGTGCTAATCAGTCTTTGATATGAGTTTGATCAGAGTGGGATCCATTTTTTTCTCAAATGTGGCGAAGAAAAAAAAAAATGCTTCTCCATCTTCTCAATTATGTCACTCTGTGAAAATCAGACTGCACTCGGACGTAATTCGAATGTGGTTCAATTTTTTCACACACTCATAGATTTGAATGGTCAAATCGTACATTCTGCAATTTCTTTTTTTTTCCCAAGAAAAAAGCGGACTTGTGAACTGCAGCATTAAAGGGAACCTGTCAGCAGAAATGTTGCTCTAAACCTAAAAGATTCCCCCTCTGCAGCTGCTGGGCTGCATTGTAGCAAGGTTCCTGTTGTTATTGTGCCCCCTTTTAGACCAAAATAAATACTTTATAAAGTGGTACCTTTTCCAATGCAAATCTTGTTAAAGGGAACCTGTCAGCAGAAATTTCGCCCAAAACCTAAAAGCTTCCCCCTCTGCAGCTCCTGGGCTGCATTCTAGAAAGGTCCCCGTTATTATTGTGCCCCATGTGAGACCAAAATAAAGACTTTATAAAGTGGTACCTTTTTGTATTCAGATACTGTAAATGTGACACGGGGGCGGGCTTTCTGGCGTCCGTTATTCTGCCTCCTGGTCCTGTATGCCTTCCCCCATCGCTCCTTTCCATAGCTGATGCACCGCCCACTGCTCCAGCCATCCCCGCGCATGCCCAGTGCCAGTCTCACGGGACTGAGCAGTGTGACCGCTGGTGACGTGTGCGCAGGCAAGTGATTATGGGCGGGGCTGTGATTGTTATCAGCAAGTACCCGCCCATAATCTCGTGAGCGCGCAAACCTCACCAGCGGTCACACTGCTCAGGGTAGTGCTAGACTGTATGGGCTGGCTGCTTTCAGGGATGACGTCCCTTTTGTCACGTGATAGCATTTTGAACACGCCCCTATCACGTGACAAAAGGGACATCATCCCTGGAAGCAGCCCATACAGTCTAGCACTACCCTGAGCACAGTGTGACCGCTGGTGAGGTTTGCGCGCTCACGAGATTATGGGCGGGTACTTGCTGATAACAATCACAGCCCCGCCCATAATCACTTGCCTGCGCACACGTCACCAGCGGTCACACTGCTCAGTCCCGTGAGACTGGCACTGGGCATGCGCGGGGATGGCTGGAGCAGTGGGCGGTGCATCAGCTATGGAAAGGAGCGATGGGGGCGGCATACAGGACCAGGAGGCAGAATAACGGACGGCAGAGAGCCCGCCCCCGTGTCACATTTACAGTATCTGAATACAAAAAGGTACCACTTTATAAACTCTTTATTTTGGTCTCACATGGGGCACAATAATAACAGGGACCTTTCTAGAATGCAGCCCAGGAGCTGCAGAGGGGGAATCTTTTAGGTTTTGGGCGAAATTTCTGCTGACAGGTTCCCTTTAAGCTCTGTACACGGGGGCGGGCTGTCTGGTGTCCATTATCCTGCCTCCTGCTGCTTTACGCCATCCCCCATCGCTAAATTTCATACTTCAGGACGCCGCCCAGTGCGCCCGAGGTGTTGCGCATGCGCCGTGCCACTCTAGCGGGACTGCACTGTGCACAGTGTGACCGCTGGTGACGTGTTGCACAGGCGTGAGATTATGGGCAAGCGCTGGCCAGATGAATCCACGTCACCTCTTACCAAGATGGGAAAGAGGTGACGTGGGGTCATCTGGCCAGCGCTTACGCAGAACGGTGGAGGCAGAAGGGAAAGCGCGGGCACGAGATTATGGGCGGGGACTTGCTGATGACAATCACAGCGCAGCCCATAATCTCACGCCTGCGCAATCACATCACCAGCGGTCACACTGCACAGTGCTCAGTCCCGCGAGAGTGGCACGGCGCATGCGCGAGACCTCGGGTGCACAGGACGGCGTCCTGAATTATGAAATTGAGCGATGGGGGACGGCGTAAAGCAGCAGGAGGCAGGATAACGGACACCAGACAGCCCGCCCCTGTAGACGATTAACAAGATTTGCATAGGAAAAGGTACCACTTTATAAAGTATTTATTTTGGTCTAAAAGGGGGCACAATAACAATTGGAACCTTTCTAGAATGCAGCCCACGAGCTGCAGAGGGGGAATCTTTTAGGTTTAGTGCAAAATTTCTGCTGACAGGTTCCCTTTAAATAATATTGGTTCAAGAACTGATGTTTTGTTGGATAGCACTCGAAAATATGGTCATCTGCACGTCTCTAGGAAGATCCAGTAAAGTCATTTATATAGACGTATATACGCAGCAGTCACCAGAATTATGGTAACCTCATCAAAAAATCCATTTACTTAGATAAGGGGCATACAGGATAAAACACAGGAGATGAACGTGGAAGAGCAGTAATGATCATTTCATGTCGTGAAACGATTGTTGCTGCTATTGCACGTTTTCCTCCTGCATTTTATCTTGTATGCACCTTATCTAAATTGTTAGGGTTTTTTAGGGTTTTTTTTTTGATGAAATGACTTATTTGATGTTAAGCACCTCCAGACTAAATTTTCTGTCTAACTTAATGTCATGGGTGTGTCACTTGTGACAGACAGTCATGTGGTTTCTGGCAATAGAAGGTCACAGTGTTTGGCTGCGCAGAATGCTCCCTGACTTTCCATTGTTTCTGCTGTCAGTATTCATTGGTATAGGTAGCTTTCCTGCTGGATACATCTCTCTCCCTTTTGGACCCAGGAGGAGCTCGACTTCCACCCAGCTGTTGACTATCAGTATTCCCTTAGTGTTTAAATACCCCTTCCTTCCTTTGGACTGATGCTGGTGATATTTTCAGTTCCTTCAAGCTTTGGTTGCAAGCAGGTGGTTTGTACTCCTCTGTGGTATCGTTGCTGAACTTCTACCTGAGTCATATAATGATGGGTAGTTCATGCTTTTCCCCAAAGGTGTCCCCCATGTGTCTTCTATAGTTGTTTAGTTGGGTTGATGAAAAGCTCATCCCATCCGTTCCTTATTAAGGCCTTGTGCGCATGCTGCGGTTTTTGCCACGGTTTTGCTGCATGAATTGCTGCAGAAAATGTTCAGAACCTTTCAGCAGTCATTCCCCAGCAAAACCTATGGTAAAAATAAAATGCTGTGCGCAGACTGCGTTTTTTTCCCTACAGGTTTTGCTGCAGAATTTCTGCAGCAAAAAGAATGTGAATGTCATGTTTTGCCATAGATAATGGTAAAAAACCTCAGGGAACAACCTACAAAAAATTCGCTGCAAAACCATGGCAAACTGCGGTAAAACCGCATGCGGATTTCGGGTGCGGTTTGCTGCAGTTTTTTACTGCAGGTGCGGAAATCTTTCAGAGCGTGCGAAATTTTCTTAAGAAAATTCCATTTCCTAGTGCGCACAGGCAGGGGTGGGATTCAAATTTTTAACTATAGGTTCCCTGTAAACCCCGCCCATTTGCAAACCACACCCATTCTGTAACCACACCCACTTTGTTAGCCACACCCATTTTCACGCACTTTCCTCAACCAAAAAATACAAGTAATTTAAAGTAAAATCTCTTTCCCCTTCTTACCCTTCTATACCTTCACTCTCCTGTCCAGCACCAGTTGCTCCAGTCACTGTCAGTCTTATTGTATTAAATGGTTTTTCTACAATTCTTAAAAATTATTACTAAAGGAGCCCTGCTAAAATTGGAACGGACGACCTTCCCCATACAGATCCCATCCCATTATGGCCTCTTTCCCCTGCTGATCCCATCCCATCTTGGCTTCTTTCCCCTGTAGATCCCATCATGGCCTCTTTCCGCAGCAGATCCCATCCCATTATGGCCTCTTTCCCCTGAAGATCCCATTATGGCCTCTTTCCCCTGCAGATCACATTATGGCCTCTTTCCCCTGCAGATTCCATTATGGCCTCTTTCCCCTGCAGATCCCATTATGGCTTCTTGCCCCTGCAGATCCCATCATGGCTTCTTGCCCCTGCAGATCCCATCATGGCTTCTTGCCCCTGCAGATCCCATCATGGCCTCTTTCCCCTGCAGATCCCATCCCATTATGGCCTCTTTCCCCTGCAGATCCCATCCCATTATGGCCTCTTGTCCCTGCAGATCCCATCATGGCTTCTTTCCCCTGCAGAACCCATCTTGGCTTCTTTCCCCAGCAGATCCCATCTGATTATGGCTTCTTTACCCTGCAGATCCCATCATGGCCTCTTTCCCCAGCAGATCTCATCTCATGTGCTCCTTTTCCCCTGCAGATCCTGTCCCATATGGCTCCTTTTCCCATCTAGTTCCCATTTTATGCAGCCTCCTCTCCCCATATAGTTCCCATCTTTATGCGGCTTCTGTCCCCATATAGTTCCCATCTTTGTGCAGATCCTCTCCCTGCATCTTGGGCTCTATGAGTGCTTACCTGCTCCAATCACCGGCGGCTTCTCCTCTGTCTTCTTTCCTCCGCGGCACTCTGCGGTCACACTGACGCTGACAGGCGGCAGCAGGAGGAGCAACCTCACCACGCTGCTGTGACCTATCTGCAGCGTCAGCGCGTCGCTGCACGCCAGGTCAGGGAGCAGACAGGCTCCACTGAACCCAGAAGTGCGGTGCGGAGGTACAGGGATTCATTTGTGTTAGTGTCTTAAAGACACACAAGACACACAAGTGAATACAGGGAACCGGATCGCCAGAGCCGTTTCTTGCCGGTTCGGGGAACCGGCTGCTATTTTTACAACCGGTTCGCCCAAACTGGACAGAACCATCTGCATCCCACCCCTGCGCACAGGGCCTTAGGGTCCAGCACTGGGGATACCTAGGGTCAGGTGTCCGGCTCGCCGCATAGCTGCGGAACCTATCTAGGGTGGTGAGGGACCCCAGGGACCAGCAGTAGGTTCAGTCAGGAGTCACCATCTTCCCTCTCCCTAGACACAACGTTTCCCTTCCCTTTCGTCGTGTGGTTGGTACTTCCCCGCACCTAGCGTAACACTTAAAACACGAGTCCAGCATTTAGTTTTTTTCCTGCGTTAGAGTGGTACTTTAAATATAAGTCCCTTGCACCCGGTTTTATACTTATCTTTCACCGTCTTCATCCTTTTTCGGCGCCATCTTGTGCCTGTAACTTCTGACTGGCCGAAAATCAGATCTCAATGTATCTATGAGAGCCAGAACAAGACCAGAACAAGGCTATGATAGAGTTGTATTGAGCTGTGACCTCCAGCGTGCTCCATGAAACACTGGAGCTTTAGGTCACAAATTGCCAGAGACCGACCACAGCGATGCTGGATATTTATGAATCTGGTAGCAGAAGAGTATAATACAGAGGGAGGGGACTTAGATTTAAAGCACCACTCCAGTGGGGAAATTTGAAAAAAAAAAAAAAATTCTGGAGTGGTGCTTTAATTTTTTTTATTGTTCAATAAAAAAAAAAAAATCACAGCCAGGCATCTCACCAATCTACTGATATCTGTTCCATCAGTGATCGGATGTAAGCAATGTACCAAGCTCCATTCTTTGTTTGTGGCCGCTGATGTATATGTACTATTTACTTGTATGAATGGGAGAACCTCTTCAAGAACAGACTCTTCCTTAATGGCAGATTACATTTCAACTAGCCAAATCTTATTTGTTTTCATATACAGCACCGACCAAAAGTTTGGACACACCTTCTCATCTCTAGAACAACTATTAAGAGGAGACTTTGTGCAGCAGGCCTTCATGGTAAAATAGCTGCTAGGAAACCACTGCTAAGGACAGGCAACAAGCAGAAGAGACTTGTTTGGGCTAAAGAACACAAGGAATGGACATTAGACCAGAGGAAATCTGTGCTTTGGTCTGATGAGTCCAAATTTGAGATCTTTGGATCCAACCACCGTGTCTTTGTAGAAAAAGTGAACGGATGGACTCTACATGGCTGGTTCCCACCGTGAAGCATGGAGGAGGAGGTGTGATGGTGTGGGGGTGCTTTGCTGCTGACACTGTTGGGGATTTATTCAAAATTGAAGGCATACAGAACCAGCATGGCTACCACAGCATCTTGCAGCGGCATGCTATTCCATCCGGTTTGCGTTTAGTTGGACCATCATTTATTTTTCTACAGGACAATGACCCCAAACACACCTCCAGGCTGTGGAAGGGCTATTTGACTAAGAAGGAGAGTGATGGGGTGCTACGCCAGATGACCTGGCCTCCACAGTGATCAGACCTAAACCCAATCAAGATGGTTTGGGGTGAGGTGGACCGCAGAGTGAAGGCAAAAGGGCCAACAAGTGCTAAGCATCTCTGGGAACTCCTTCAAGACTGTTGGAAGACCATTTCTGGTGACTACATCTTGAAGCTCATCAAGAGAATGCAAAGATTGTGCAAAGCAGTAATCAAAGTAAAAGGTGGCTACTTTGAAGAACCTAGAATATAAGACATATTTTCAGTTGTTTCACACTTTTTTAAGTATTTCATTCCACATGTGTTAATTCATAGTTTTGATGCCTTCAATGTGAATCTACAATTTTTAGAGTCATGAATATAAAGAAAACTCTTTGAATGAGGGGAGGTGTGTCCAAACTTTTGGTCTGTACTGTAGATAAGCCACTGCCAGAGCTGTCTGATGGTGGTATACACCGTTAAGTCACCCATCCTGAGATTGTACGACAAAACATGTTTCGCATGGATGGCTTCCCCAGGGGAATAAAGTGTACTAACAGTGCAAAATTACTTTACTCTTTAGGATGATATTATAGGCTTTTTTTTTTATTCCTTTCAGCACTAAGCTGTTTCATATGTGTTCTATTGATTGTCACGGACAGGTAATTATGTAACAAAATGTCTCAAAAACCATAATGATTATGGGCAAACATATATAGGAAAGGAACGGAGGTCAGCACTGGAGGCATAGATTTTAAAATTGAGTTTCCAAAAGGTATTGCATAATCATCCTTATCTGCTTTGCTAGCTGGATCCTGTGTCAGACAAGTTGTGGCAAAGGCTATATTGAGGATTAACTTATTGATTATTAGATCAATTTAAAAACTGTATTCCTTCATGTAAAATATGGTTCACAGTCTGTTCTGACAAGAAAATAGCAGATCCATTGACACTTGTATCTTGTTCTTTGGCTGGATTTCTTACAAACGGCTAATTTGCTGAGTGTTATTTTCTTGTATTGCGCGTGTTATAGTAACAATGTCACATTGTAAGTCATGCTACAGTGCTACTACATGGTTTTTTTTTATAACACTTAAAAGGGGTTGTCCACTACTTGTACAACCCCTTCTCAATCACTATGTTCCCCCTCCAAATAAAATAATAATACTCACAAGCACCGTTTCAGCCTTGGCTCTCCTGAGGCTTGCATGACATTATTATGCCTCGTGGGCTTTGCAGCCCATCAATGGCTGCATCACTGTCTCCTATCTCGGAAAAATCTTCAAAGGAGAGGAAAGTTGACCTCCTCCACATATTAGAATTGTCCGAAGGAGGAGAGAGGGAAGCAGCCACTGCCTGTGCTTACTAACAACATCACATGAGACCCGGGAGAACAGGCGCCAGCAGCCCTGGAACGGCAATGGAGGTGAGTATAGTGATTATTATTTTACTTGGGGGGAACATAGTGACTTAAAATGGGGTTGCTGAGTAGAGGACAACCCTTTTAATTATGGTATGTACATGCATCAATGGCATTAACTGAGTCTTGAACAGTGGCGGACAGACGGTGCAGCTGCAGCGGGGCCCGGAGGTTCAGAAGACCCATGTTGGCTGGTAATTATTGAGGACTAAAGTCAATTAAAAAAAAGTTGACAATTGAGTTTTACAATAAGGATGATTTTTATTCGGTCTTCATTATTTGGACACAATTATTTCCTTTCTTCTGTAGAGGAAACTAGAGAAAATAAGGTTACAGGTGTAGTACGTGCGGACAACCAACAGTAGCAATCGCTGCAAAATCCGACATTGGACAGTATAGCCATTTTTTTACATTTCAAATATAATTATTAGATGGCTTTGTAGAGTTTAAAGGGCTACCACCTTCAGGAACACTGTTTTTTAATGGTATAAAACAATTTTTGCAATTAAGATTCATTAAAGAGCATCTACCGGTAGGATCTACCCTCCTAAGCCGTCTATATGGGCATGTAGGTCACAGAAAGCTGAATAAATTGATACCTTGATATCTGCAATCCGATGTCTTATTCCAGAGAAATCCACATTTTTGTTGTATGCAAATGAGCTGTTAAGATCTACGGGCCGGACACTGATCTGCATGAGAATCTGCTCCAGAAATTATAAATGTACCCGAAAAAGAAAAAAAGTGATACTTTCTGTGGGCTGATTATTTATTGGTATCTTTGTATAGAGACCTTTGTATGTATTTATGTATATATACCACTGGTTATCTATTCATGTATACTGTTTAATACTATGTACAACATAGAACTATGTGCTTTATACTGATTACTTTTGGGTTCCACAGTGGCTCACCCACAGATTTTATCCTTTGTTTGTACTGCTGGAACTGTATTTCATTGTTGGTAGTGTTTATATTTCAATAAAATGTATTATTATTTTTTTTTCTTTTTAATTAGATTATGTGTTGTCCTTACTCATTTTTTTTTCCTTTTATGGCTATATTTGATGTATTTGTGCCTGTGGTGACATTAATATTTATTACTCAACTAGGTCCTATATAAATAAGCTTTGAAAAACTGAAAATTGTAATCCTAGGGCCTAGGATTACAATTTTCAGTTTTTCAAAGCTTATTTTAAATGAATTTTAGGGATTACATATCACATTACCAGTGTGATATGTAATGGCTGACACTTTGCACTCCCACACCACAGCGCTGCAGAGATCAGAACTAACAGTACAGCAGAGCTAGACAGGAGAGCAAAGTAGAGCTTTGTCTTATTACAAACACATTTGCAGCTGCAGTTGTCCTCTCATTATGCTTCAGCTTCCTTCTCAGCAGCAGTCAGTGTGGGGAAAGAGCAGTACAGCAGAGCTGACAGCACTGTGAGAAGACAACTGCAAATATCTTTGTTGTGTTTGTCATAAGACAAAATTCACTTCTCCTGTTCTGTGTTGGTTGTAGTCAGGTATAGCAATGCAGCAGAGCTGACACACTATAAGATGAAAAGTGCTGCTGCAAATGTTTGTAATGTGACTAAGATTACTTCGGCTGTACTGTGTTAGCGCTGATCTCACTGCAGAGCTGTGTGTGATTATGAGAGCAAACTGTCAGTCATTATGTGACGCCCTGGCCAAACCAGGTAGTCACATATAGGGCCCCGCACTACACCAGTTCCCTAACAAGGTGACAGCAGCCAAACATTTAAAACCCTAGTGACCTCCCTCAGTGCTTGATGGACACACCAGGGGGCGGAGCCAGGTGATTGGACACGCCCACCGAGGATTTCAGATGGCCTGAGGCGGGAAAAACAGTAGTTCAAGTCTAGAGTTCAAGGTGGAGAGGTGTGTGGGCTGGAGCTGTGTGCAGCTCCAGCGGAGGCTAGAACCAAACCTGAACTAGTGCCAGGGTCGGAGCCCTGGTACTGCTGGCTAGGAGGCAGACTGCAGTCTCCATCTGCAGGAGCCGGGAAGACGGCTCGGTGGAACCGAGGTGGACCGGGACAGGGTAGTGGCCCGCCGGTACCGACCTGGGGAACCGACTAGGAAACCGGAGCACAAAGGGGGGTACTCAGACCCTGAAGCTAGGTCCAGAAGCTACTGGGGGCTAGCTAATTAACTGATTGCGGCCAGAACTATAGGTCCTGTCCCACTCAAAGTCCCGACTGAAGGCAACAGCACAACGAGGGGGATAGAAAGCCACCGCCACGGCAGAGAGATCCCACGGGCCAGCGTTTGCGGGCGGGGCTCCTAAGGCAACCACAAGCTGGGAGCGGACTCCTGAAATTGCAAGCGCAGGTAGTCCACCATCACAAAACAGGTGTGGGAGAAAGACTGAGACCACCAACCTGGTGGGTGACCAGACTGCAGCCGGCTGCGGGCACCGACCACAATCACCTTGGTTTACCAGAGACTCGTGTGTTTACTAATAGTGAGTACATCAGTGCCCTCCGGTCGCCCATCTCCCTAACCGCCCAACTCCCCCCAACGGGTCCCGGGGCCACCATCCCTACCCACGGAGGGGTTAACAACTTGCTGCACAACATCTCCCCCGGGTGCCCCGCAACTGCAGCGGTGGTGTCCACCTTCACCACATCCCGTGGGTGGTGTCATGAACTTAACACGGTCCCAGCCGTACACCTACGTCCCCAAGCCACAAATCCCTTTTTGATTGGAGTGACCGCAGGACCCCCGGGTCCGGAGACCCTCGAGCCACCCACTGAAGGTCCGGACCCGAGCGTCTCTGCTGCCCACCACGGGGCAGCACAATTACATATCTTACACTGGTAACACCTCCTTTCATTTATAAGGTGAGAGAGATTCTCAGGTAGATCTGTGTCTAGCCCCTAGATCTTAACAGCTCCTTTCCATCAGATCGCAGATATCACGGTATGAAGCGCAGTCATCTTGTGCCCGTAACTATTGACTGGCTGTAAGTCAGATGTAGAGATGAGCGAACCTGAGGTTCGAAGTTCGGAAACAGACTACCAAAAAAACAACGTTCAGGTTCAAGGTTTGAGCGAGTTACAAATGCAAACCACTCAAGCAAGCAGCGCTGTGCATGGGTATGAGTGATGCTCTGCTGTGTGCAAGCCGCATGCAGTGTTTCAAGGTCTCGCACTGGGGGTAAAATCTGATTGATCAGATGTAGCGTGCATATGACACGCCCGCATCGGGGTCTGTGGGTTACTTGTTACTGGGCCGGTCCTTGTCTGGGGGGAGGGATGTAAAGATGGAAAGGCCCGGTTCCGTGACCCCGGCGATGTCTTTATAGAAAGGGGATATTCACAAGGGATGATGATAGTTATTTGTGACGCCACCTGTGGTACTCGGCCAGAGGTAGTTGACGCTGCGGGATGGGACATCTAGGGCAGATGGTGACACAGCTGAGTTGGTATAGCTCTCCACGGGTAGAGCTGGTACCCAGGGCTGATGGGAGTAGTAGTTGGTGATGGTGGGGATGCAGGGCTGGAGGCGCAGGTGAATAATGGAGCGACACAGGAATGCAGCCTCATGGTTTTTACTCACTGTAGCAGGTTCCAAGGTAACACGACTAGTCAGTGACCGCCTTTGGAGTGCTGGGTTCCACTGTGATAAGCTCCAGTCAATCCCGAGTAGTTCGGAGGTCAAGACCGGTGCACCCTTCTTATGTTCCTTCCCTGGTAGTCTTCCTGCGCTGACTTCTTGCCCGCCTGTCCCTCTGCTACGCACACAGTGCCCTGAGCCGATGTCCGCGGAGCCTACAGGGTGGCTTAAAGCTCTGTCCCTTGGCCTTCTTTGGTCACCCTCCAGCTGATTCGTGTGCGGAGTTGGTTTCGGTACTAGTTGTATCCTTAGCCTTCGGTGTTATTAGATGAGCATGTTGGTTCTTCTCCTCTAGTCTAGGAACCAGATCCCCGTCTGTGGCCAAGTCCCTCCAATCCGATATGTTTAATGTGAAACGAGACCACGGGTGTATGACGCACTTTCCGTGGGCTCTAGGACCCCTTCACTCTTGTGCCTGGGCCGAGCTGCACCAGCTCCAGATCACAGGTCTTCACTTCTCCATTGCTACTTCTCGACTCTCTCCCTTACTCCAGGCTGCTCCCAGTAAGTAGACTGCACCCCCAGGCTCGGTCGGATTAGGGGGAGGGAGGTACCACCACCAGTGGCTAGCTATACATAGCTTAGTGGCACTGAACCCTAACCCTGACCAAGTGGGGAGCTGCTAATTGAGGGTGTTGTATGTTTGTGTGTACATCAGTAGATGACCTCTTCCTTACCCAGGGATGGGGCACCACTCCTCTGGCTGAGATCCAGTACCTCTGTGGCGACTGAAGCCTCAGGGGCGCCACACATACACAAGGAAAAAAACCCAAAACACTATTTGAAAACCCTCACCCACCCTTCCCTGGAAGTGTTCTGTTTATGGCGGGCAGCAAGTGGGTGGAGCCACGAAATGCCCTATTACAGACTTCCATTGAGGTTCGGATCAAGTCGGGGTCAAGAACCAAACTTTAAGGTTCGAAGGTACCTCGCGAACCAAACAACCAAAGGTTCGCTCATCTCTAGTCAGAAGTTACATCATAAGTCTATGAGAACCATACCAATAATTTAATTAATAATAATTTAATGATAATTCATCATAATAATTTTATTCATTTATATAGCGCTATTAATTCCACAGCGCTTTACATACATTGACAACTCTGTCCCCATTGGGGCTCACAATCTAGAGTCCCTATCAGTATGTCTTTCGAGTGTGGGAGGAAACCAGAGTACCTGGAGGAAACCCACGCAAACACGGGGAGAACATACAAACTCCTTGCAGATAGTGTCCTTGGTGGGATTTGAACCCAGGACCCCAGCGCTGCAAGACTGCAGTGCTAACCACTGAGCCACCGTGCCGCCTGAACACTGCCTGAACGAGGCTCTCATAGAGTTGTATTGAAGAATGACCTCCAGCGCGCTCCTTGAACACTGGAGCTGCCAGTCACAAACTGGAGAAGACCAATGCTAGCAGCACTGAGGGCGAGTATATGACTGGGGGCAGGGGGCTTAAATTGAAAGCACCACTCCAGCGGTGTAATAAAAAACGCTTTAAAACATGACATACCTAAAAGATACAAAAACAGCAGCTTCAAAAATGCTATAAAAACGCATTTACACATAGACGTGGAAGAGGCTGTTGAGTTCAAGTCAGCAGAGCTATTGCCTATCCATGTACTGTACAGACTGTGTTTCACTGACGTCTGAATTGAGCCTTAGCAGGACAGATCTGTAGGGGTTTGTACATATGTAGCAGCAAAATACTGCAAGAATACTATTATTTGAGTTAAAAAAATGTTTTTACAGCCATCCTATATTTAAGAAAAAAGATTGGAGATTGTAAAATCACTGTCTTTGTGTTTTACAATCAGAAATGTCATAGCCCATAGATATATACCTAATTTAAAAGGTATTTCCACCTAAAACACAGTTGATATGAAGAAGCAAAAAAATGAAATATATATATAAAGTAAATAAATGTATATTCTGTTTTCTATATTCTGATTATTTAGCAGATACACTGACATGTCTTTGCACCCTACAGTCTCACCAGTAAGCTGTGCACACCAGGGTGTTAGGCATGGTTATCCTGCTATTTGATGTGTATTACCTTTCATGTTTTTCCCAGTGAAATATTCATTTTACTCTATTTGCTTTATATTAATACATATTCCTTTCCTGACAAGCAGTACAGCTTCAAAATATTAACCTGCTGCATTCATTTTAGCTTTTCATCTGTAGGTATCCAGGTTTCAATGTATCCCCACTAACAAGCATTAATGATAGACAGTAAATGAGGATTCCAGTTTATATTGTTTTTTTGGGGAGATTTTTGAGAGTAATGAAAGTAACAGTGGAAAAATTAAACGAGGTGGGAGAAATTTTAAAACGTTAGATCAACTGGCAAAATAGTACAAAAAGGCTTCAATATTTCAACAAAAATCATTTATATTCGCAATCCCCAAAAATCCCATAGGAACTAATATACTGTATATATGCAACAAAGATCAAGAGGCCAATTCACTAAGGTGTTTATGCCATATTTCTGACATAAAATACCTTAAGTCGCAATGTTTTTGCACCTCTTACAGTGGGAGAATAAGTATTTGATACACTGCCTATTTTGCAAGTTTTACCACCCACAATGAATGCAGAGGTCTGTAATTTTTATCCTAGATAACTTCAACTGTGACAGACAAAATCTCTTAGCAAAAAAAGTCCAGAAAATCACATTGTAAGAGTTTTAAATAATTAATTTGCATTAAATAAGTATTTGGTCATCTACCAGTAAGAATTCTGGCTCTCACAGAAATTTTATTTACAAAGTCCTCCTACTCTGCACTCATTACCTGTATAAAATGCACCTATTTTAATCCATTACCTGTATAGAAGACATCTATCCATACACTCAATCACACACCAACCTTTCCACCATGGCCAAGACCAAAGAGATGTCTAAGGACACTATGTACAAAATTGTAGACCTGCACAAGCTGTAATGGGCTACAGGACAATAGGCAAGCAGCTTGGTGAGAAGGCAACAACTGTTCACACAATTATTAGAAAATGGAAGAAACACAAGATGACTGTCAATCTTACTTGGTCTGAGGCTCCGTGCAAGATCTCGCCTTGTGGGGTAATGATGATTCTGAGAAAGGTCAGGAATCAGCCCAACACTACACAAGAGGATATGGTCAATGACCCGAATAGAGCTGGGACCACAGTCTCAAATATTACCTAGAGTAACACATTATGCCGTCCTGGATTAAAATCCTGGAGGACATGCAAATTCCCCTGCTCACACCAGCACATGTCCAGGCCCATTTGAAATTCTCCAATGACCATCCGGAAGATCCAGAGAAGGCATGTGGTCAGAACTGTTTGGTATTAACTCCACTCACCATGCCTGAAGGAAGAAGGATAAGTAAAACCTCAAGAACACTGTCCCAACCATGAATCATGGGTTAAAAACATACTTTGGGGGTGCTTTTCTGGAAAGGGGAAAGGACGACTGCACCATATTGAAGGTAAGATGGATGGTGTCATGTATCTTGAGATTTGGCCAACAACCTTCTCCCCTCAGTTAGAACATTGAAGATGGGTCGTGGCTGAGTCTTCCACCATGACAATGACCCAAAACGCATAGCCACGGCAACTAAGGAGTGGCTCTATAAGAAGCATTTCAAGGTCCTTGAGTGGCCTAGCCAGTCTCCAGACCTGAAGCCAATAGAAAATCTTTGGAAAGAGCTGAAACTCAATGTTGCCCAGTGACAGCTCCGAAACCTGAAAGATCTGTAGAAGATCTGCATGGATGAGTCTCCAAAATCCCTGCTGCAGTGTGTGCAAACCTGGTCAAGAACTACAGGAAACGTCGGACCTCTAATTGCAAACAAACATAAAAGGGGGGGGGAGAGAACAGACTACTGGGTAACATACCATACCATTCAACCAGCACACCTCGAATTGCTGGAGCAAGCACCAGTGCTGCAGCCCACAAAGAAAGTCACAGAGAGAGGGTTTCTCCAGCTCCTTCCACCTCCTGGCCAAGCTACCAAATTAAAGAAAATAACCAGCACCCTCTGGTGGAAATAGAGGGTGCTTATAGGACCTAGGTCTGGTCCCAACCTGAAACACCTGACCAAGAGTCAGGAGCTGCTGAATGTAAACTGGCAAAGGAAAGGGAATCCATTTAACAAAAAGAGTCTCACAAGAGAAAGTGAGATTCTGACCCAGAACCCGTCACAAAACTCTGCAACAGAGAAAAGACTGTGACAGCATCACAGCGAAATAAAAAAAAAGTTGGTATACATACAGCCTATAGGAGCAGGTCCACACCGATATGCAGATAATAACGGCAGGCTTTTGTTGTCCCCAATTGCTATAGGAACTTTTGGTCACTGCATGTTGAGGATGTGCAATGGGAACACATCATTTAAAGGTAAAACCAACCGGGATCAGAGTTATTTCTGGTTCCATCAATTGTAGCAGGACTGTCAGCGGATTAGTACAGTTGACACTTGTGATGGCTCGGGCACAGCTGTGTACGGCACGGTGCAGTAACAACTTACCCGTATTACGTGTGGCAAGGGGTTTATTGGAAAAGCAATATAATTCAGATTTTCCAGAAAATGTCAAACAAGAGCCAAGGCCCTAAATATCACTTTCTGTATTATGAAACACAATGGAAGCGGTCTGAGAATGATAATAGCAGGAATATGTTGTTTCATTCTTTTCCTAAAAATGTAGGGCAGGTTTGTGCGTCCTCACCCCGGACAGAGCAGGAAATCTGGCTGATTGAATTGATCGCATTTGTTTTCCAGGACAGCGGCTTAGCATGGGATGTATCTGGCGTGGAATTCTGTGAAATGTTTGACACAGCATTAGACTTGTAAACAAGTGCAGTCTGGGAATATTTCCTATTGACAGCGCTCAGTGGAGAGGTGAGAGCTCAGTAAACACAGGACATAATGTATGTGCAACGAATTTGGATGAACGTTCCGCTCCATAGACGATAAAGGTGACACAATTGTAAAGGAGCAGGTGGCTCAATTACATGGTGGGGCTACCGGCTTTCACTAAAGAGACCAATGATGTATGGAGTCTCTTAACAATGTGGGAGACGTCCGGATGAGCACCCCACGTGGCCTGGGGAATATTCGTCACCGGGCCGGTGAGGGTCAGGGGATGTTATGGGTGGCCCTGCCCGGTTTTGTGACCCCGAGGTATCCACGGAAGGGATGGAGGATGGGATGATGGTGGGGAGATGAGGATGAAGGGGATCGAGGATGTTGGGAGTTGTTGTCTCATGACGCCACCTGTGGTGTGAGGCCAGGAATTGGCCGCCACTGCGGGTGCTGTCCTCTGGGGTGGATGGTGTTGCAGCCGGGATGGTTCAGCTCCCCACAGGTAGAGCTGGGCCCCAGGGAGGATGATGGGGGTGGTAGTAACCGTTAGAGCCAGAGCGCGGGGTGACGGCGACAGCAATAAAGGGCTAACTCAGTAGTTGAGGTTTAAGGTTTTTACTCACTGTCCAGTTGTCACCCTTAGAGTGCCGGTCTCTGCCGTGATGGACCTTAGCCGATCCCGGATAATTCGGGATCAGCTGGGGTCCCCAGTGTGTTCCCACTGTGTGTCCTTTCTGGTCGGGGTCCCTCCAATCCCATGGATGGAATGTGGAATGGGCTGCGGGTGTTTCCTGCACTCTCCGCAGACCCTGGAATCCCCGGTAGCTGTAGAGAGCTGCCTGCTCCAGGCCAAGAGTCTTGTA
The DNA here is from genome assembly GCF_048569485.1 of Anomaloglossus baeobatrachus. Lineage (NCBI taxonomy): Eukaryota > Metazoa > Chordata > Amphibia > Anura > Aromobatidae > Anomaloglossus > Anomaloglossus baeobatrachus. The sequence goes on from NC_134354.1 coordinate 728,727,930, forward strand.
GTGCTCCAGAAGTGTAAGGTGATGCCTGGACCGAGGTCCCGACTGTGCTCCTCACCCAAAGCCGTGCGAAGGGTAACTGCTCAAGTCTGTAGATGCTCCTTCCTTTTCCCCAAGTGGTGCCCACCCCCCCAGGTGGTTGTCCTAGTGACCGGGAAAGTCCCATGCCTCGTGATGGCCATCCCCTATCTACCCTAGGCCAATCCCAGTGGGAAAGCACCTAACTATGTGTGGTTTGTGAATGTGAGAAACACCAGCGTTTAACCTCTTCCTTACCCGGGATGAGTACTGAACCTTAAAGGAGATGCAATACCCTGTGGCGACTGAAGCCTCAGGGGTGCCACACGGACAACGGTAGCTGTTTTGCGCTGGCTCCTGTCAAAGTGTGATCGCATGCAATACGGCCGCCATTGTCCACACGGCTCCTGCACCTCCCGCCCCTCCACTTTTTAAGTTGTGACATGAATAAAGAACGTTTTAATTCATGGTGCATGCCAACCTTTTTTCTTCTTTGTTGGATTTTGCATATATGGCTATTTTTGGTTGAGCACCATCTATTTAAAAGGAACATGTCACCAGGTTTTTCCCTTATAAACTGCGGCTACCAACTGTGAGCTCTGATATATAGCATTCCAGAATACTATATATAAGAGCTTAGGCCGCTGTGTATAACGTAAAAAACACCTTTATTATACTCACCTAGGGGGCGGTCTGGTCGGATGGGCGTCACTGCTCTCAGTCCGGCACCTCCTCCATCTTGTGCAATCGCTGTTCTCCTGCCCAGCCCCATGTGGATGATGCATCCTGTGTCATTCACAGAGAGGTCTCCATAGCGCTCCTGTGCATACTTAGTTTGATCTGCCCGACTGAAGGCAGAGCAAGGTACTGTAATGCGCAGGCGTGAGAAAAGGTCAAAGACTGGGCAGATCAAAGTGCGCAAGCGCAGGAGCACAATAGAGACCTCTCTGTGAATGACACAGGACGTGTCATGGCTGGCTGGGCAGGAGGATGGCGATCGCAAGAAGACAAGAGGCGCGGGACCAACAGCAACGACACCCATTGGACTGGACCGCCCCCTGGTGAGTATTATAAAGATGTTTTGTACATTATACAGCACGGCCTGTGCTCTTATATACAGCTTTATACTGAATCACCTTTGGTGCTGGACTCTCCTTACTGTTTGGATAGTCCTGATTTACAGGTATTATCATGTACTCCTCCATCAACAGCCATATTGTGGACGAGACCTGGAGAGGAGACCCCGTAGTACTTGTATATTAGTAAGTGCCACAAAGTTGTGCCCCTAACACATTCGTTACAATTTAGATAAAATACTCAAACCCTCCATTTTTGTGGGGGGGCAGATTTTTAAAGGGAAACTATCAGCTGATATAGGCTGCCCAAGCCGTGGGTGGCATGTATGAGGTACTGGCTATATTATCTCAGCCAGGCATATCTGACTCTGAAATACTACAGTGAGACAAAGACACACAGGAGACTAGTCAGACTAGCGCATGTCTGCTGGCTTTTCTTTAGCTGGTGCCCTACTGTAATGACCATACAGGTGTCCTCGCACTATCCTGCCCCCCTGCCCCGGCACTGATGTTGGTTTCCTCACCTGTCCAGGCATCCCGCGGAGGTGGTGCTGTCCCCGTCCAATGCTGTTTCCTCCAGCAGTGTCTGTACACCCTGAAGGCTTCCGGCCTCTGCCCGTAGGGCGGGCCTGCGGCTGTGCCCCCTTTCTTAAAGGGCCAGTGTCCTCCTATCCTGGAAGTGCCTCCCGGGTCAGCTGGGAGACTACAGATACTTAAGGTAACTTTACCCTATGTGAGTTGCTGGTCAATGAGTTTGAGTCATTGCTAGTTGTCAAGTCCCTTAGTGCTGCTGATATCGTTTTGTCTGCTGCTGCTGACACTTCTTAATATTTAAGTGTTTTGCTACCTTGCTGTTCCACTTCTGCTGCTACCATCCATGCTGGTCGGCTTACATGATATCCGCCTCTGCAAGTATCCATGCCGGTTGCAGCTGCTGTACCGTCCATCTGTCCATCCATCCATCCTGGACGGAATCCCGACACCTGCTGCCATAACCTACTGCCAGAGACAGTCGATCCCGTACCCCTGTAGTCAGCTGACACAGCACTCATCTTCCTGAGTGGCACCTGGACTTATACTTGCAGCGCAACACCCTCACCATTAAGGGCTCTGGAAAAGAAAAGGTGCAAGTCCATAGTCAAGCACCTCTGGGTTTTCTGTGTGCTGTGGCCCATTGGGTTCACTAAACATCTCTGCTCACCCGGCGAGCATAACACCTAGATTAACAGGTCTCTGCGGGTGTATAGACTTCAGTGTTTCAGGGAAATATATATTTTGATAAATAACCAGGACCAAGCCACACAAGAGACTAGTCGGACCAGTGGGTGTCTGCCAGCTTTTCTTTGCCTGTTGCCCTAGATTGACAGGTCTCTGCCGGTGTATACACTGCAGCGTTTTAGGGGTGCTTCACACATAGCGAGATCGCTACCGAAATCGCTGCTACAGCACGGTTTTGGTGACGCAACAGTGACCTCATTAGCGATCTCGCTGTGTGTGACACTGAGCAGCGATCTGGCCCCTGCTGCGAGATCGCTGCTCGTTCCACACAGCCCTGGTTCGTTTTCTTCAAAGGCGCTCTCCCACTGTGACACACAGATCGCTGTGTGTGACAGCGAGAGAGCGACGAAATGAAGCGAGCAGGGAGCAGGAGGCGGCATCTGGCAGCTGTGGTAAGCTGTAACCAGGGTAAACATCGGGTAACCAAGGTGGTTACCCGATATTTACCTTAGTTACCAGCCTCCGCAGATCTCACGCAGCCAGTGCTGCTGGCTCCGGATCTCTGCACATGTAGCTGCAGTACACATCGGGTTAATTAACCCGATGCGTACTGTAGCTAGGAGAGCAAGGAGCCAGCGCTAAGCAGTGTGCGCGGCTCCCTGCTCTCGCGGTTATGATCGCTGCTTCGGCTGCTGTGTTTGACAGCTAAGCAGCGATCATAACAACGACTTACAAGGTCGCTGTTACGTCACAGAAAATGGTGACGTAACAGCGACCTCGTTGACGCTGTCGCTTAGTGTGAACCAGCCCTTAGAGTCAAACATACCTGACTGAGATAATAAAGCCGGTGCCTGATAAAAGCTGCCTACAGATTGGGCAGCATGTTTCAGCTCATAGGTTCCCTTTAATAGTTCCTAATTTTGACACCATGTTACATTTATTGACACTTTTTCCTAGTGTTTTATAATTTTTAAACATTTATTTTTTTTACAATTGCTGAAGATTAAATGAGATAAATCCAAACAATGAGATCATGGATTCCCATGAAGTAAATCACATAATAATGTGCGTGTAACCAAACGAGTGATCGATTAGACACAAGAGAAAGTAGGACATGTTCTATTTCCTCTTAGGTTAAACAGCTTGCCATGGAAGGATTACAGCACAAAGCTTGTATGAAAAACATATTAAAAGCAGCACAATTCCCCGTGTTTCTGTCTTCATGTATTATTGTGTATGTTTTCTACAAGATAAAAAAAAAGACATTACATGAGAAATTATTCAGCAATAATAATGGAGTTTATACAGATGTTAATGCTGCTGTTTTGCGGAAAATAGTGATTTGCTCGAATAATATGGTTTCTGCATTTTTAATTTTTTTTTATATTTTATTTTATTTTTTTAGAATTTCGGAAATTTCATATAATTCTTAGTATATTTGTAATGACATTGGTTCTGGTACTCGTAGGTCAGGCTCACACGAGGCAGTTTTTTTATGTCTTTTTTTTATACTAAAGCCAGTAGTAAGGGCAAAAATTATCAAGGAGCAACCAAAGCCGAATACATAATAAAAATTTATATCACTGAAAATTATCAAATCCCATATGAACAATTCTTTAGACTGCTCCCTTAACCTATTACCGGCATAAACAGTTTTCAATATATTTTTGTTTTCTGCCCCTCTTCTTAAAATTGTGTGTCACTTAGACTGCGCACCTTAAATACAGCTGTGAGCTCTGGTCTCAGCTGTTAGAGTGTAATGCCACTGGCATCCCTGCGCTTCACCAAGCAAGGACGCCGATACACTCACTGCTCGGGCCGCCCAGCGGTTTCTGCTCCGGTTCCTGTCACTTCTCTCTGCTCCCAGGTCCTGCGCACACCATGCAGGTCTCATGAAAGCATACTAAGGGCCCGAGAACGTACACTACTCTCCTGTCAAGGTGGCTGTACATGCACTTTGTGATTGTTCCCAGTCAATGACTCAAGGATGCTAGGTACTTTATGCACCCTCCCCTATTGGTAGGTGCCTGAGCAACGTGTACATTCAGTCTACTGTATTTTTGTTAGAGGTCAGGTCCCCGACTACTTGTGCTTGTGCTGTGTACACTAATGTGTCTTCCAGAAACCAGTAGCTTCCTAGTGTTCCTGAACTGGTGCTCCTGAACCTGTATCTGTCGGGTGTTCCAACTGCCCTGCCAGTACCTGTCGACTAGTTGGTTCCTGTCATCCTGCCATTACCATCTGGGCTGTTCCTGCTGTCCTGTCAATATTTGCCGACCAGTCAGTTCCTGCCGTTCTGCCGGTACTTACTGTCTGGCTGTTCCAGCTTTCCTGTCAGTGCATGCCGACCATAGTTAGGTAAATCCCAAGCACTCTAAAGGACAAAAGTAATTTAGATGCAATAGTGTTTTATTGACCGACTATTTGCAAAAAAGGAAACACAAACGCCTCAAGCAGAAATAGTGCAAAAGCCAACGTTTCGGCCAAAATTGGCCTTTATCAAAGTTTTGCGTATGCTATACTGGTGAGTAAGACGAATTGGACGTCTACAAGAATGTATCTCAAAGGAGGCGTCGTTTTTTATAGGTATATTGCAATACCCAAGGAGGCACATAGGATAGGTAGAGGGAGAGGAGATGCCTTGGCAGCAGGAGGAATAGGGACTGGGTCCCAGGGGTCAGTGGTGGCAGCAGGAAAAGGCAGCGGGTAGCCAGTACATGCCAACCAGTCAGTTCCTGCTGTTCTGCTAGTACCTCCTCTCACCCATGACCTCTACACACAACTGTCTATTCCCTCATCCTTGAACCCTGGTGTCAGCTACTACTACCAGGGACTTTCCCAGAGTGGTACCTGGTGTCTACCAACAGCCAAATCCAACCTCACTATCAGAGGCTCTGGTGAATACCCGGTAGGTACTTAGTCATGCCCCTTTCAGGGTAAACCTGGCCCGTGGCCCGTGGCGCAGTGGGTCCATACCTGCGTGCGTGATATACACCATGTGCAGAATTATTAGGCAAGTTGTATTTTAGAGGATTTTTTTTTATTATTGATCAACAACTATGTTCTCAATCAACCCAAAAGACTCAAAAATATCAAAGCTTAATATTTTTGGAAGTTGGAGTGGGGTTTTTTAGATTTGGCTATCTTAGGATGATATCTGTTTGTGCAGGTAACTATTACTACGCAGAATTATTAGGCAACTTAATAAAAAACAAATATATTCCCATCTCACTTGTTTATTTTCACCAGGTAAACCAATATAACTGCACAAAATTTAGAAATAAACATTTCTGACATGCAAAAACAAAACCCCAAAAAATTAGTGACCAATATAGCCACCTTTCTTTATGATGACACTCAACAACCTACCATCCATAGATTCTGTCAGTTGCTTGATCTGTTTACGATCAACATTGCGTACAGCTGCCACCGCAGCCTCCCAGACACTGTTCTGAGAGATTTCACATTTTATGAGGGACCACAGGTTCTCTTTAGGGTTCAGATCAGGTGAACAAGGGGGCCATGTCAATATGTTTTCATCTTTTAGAACTTTACTGGCCAGCCACACTGTGGAGTAGTTGGATGCATGTGATGGAGCATTGTCCTGCATGAAAATCATGTTTTTCTTGAAGGATACCGACTTCTTCTTGTACCATTGCTTGAAGAAGTTGTCTTCCAGAAATTGGCAATAGGTCTACGAGTTGAGCTTCACTCCATCCTCAACCCGAAAAGGTCCCACAAGTTCATCTTTGATGATACCAGCCCATACCAGTACCCCACCTCCACCTTGCTGGTGTCTGAGTCGGAGTGGAGCTCTCTGCCCTTTACTGATCCAGCCTCTGGCACATCCATCTGGCCCATTAAGAGTCACTCTTATTTCATCAGTCCATAAAACATTTGAAAAATCAGTCTTAAGATATTTCTTGGCCCAGTCTTGACGTTTTATTTTATGTTTCTTGTTCAAAGATGGTCGTTTTTCAGCCTTCCTTACCTTGGCCATGTCCCTGAGTATGCAAATACAAAAAGTCCGTGGAGCCTCTGTTAGAAGTCTCGACACAGAAACTGCACCTAGGACTTCACTGTGTTGAGGGCCCTCGTTGGATGCCGGCAGTGTTTTCTCTGGCTGGTCTCCCTGGGATCAGTGATTGTTTTGCCATGTCCCTGAGTATGGCACACCTTGTGCTTTTTGATACTCCAGTAACGTTGCAGCTCTGAAATATGGCCAAACTGGTGGCAAATTGCATCTTGGCAGCTTCACGCTTGATTTTCCTCAATTCATGGGCAGTTATTTTGCGCCTTTTTTACCCAACACGCTTCTTGCGACCCAGTTGTCTATTTGCCATGAAACGCTTGATTGTTCGGTGATTACGCTTCAAAAGTTTGGCAATTTCAAGACTTCTGCATCCCTCTGCAAGACATCCCACAATTTTGGACTTTTCAGAGCCCATCAAATCTCTCTTCTGACCCATTTTGCCAAAGGAAAGGAAGTTGCCTAATAATTATGCACCCCTTACATAGGGTGTTGATGTCATTACACCGCACCCCTCCTCATTACAGAGATGCACATCACCTGATTTACTTAATTGGTAGTTGGCTCTCAGCCTATACAGCTTGGAGTAGAACAACATGTATAAAAAGTATCATGTGATCAAAATACTCATTTGCCTAATAATTCTGCACACAGTGTAGAGGTTGTAGCCAGTTGTATTACATAGCTGGCATTCACCATGTGTGGATTGTACTTGGCTCCAGAATTCCTTCTTACAATATTTTGCTGTGTTGCCTTGTACTGTATTTCTACAATTGCAATAATTTATTCAATCTTACTTTTATATTATTGCAAAGAGTTTTGGGTTCATCCAGCAACGCTGGCCCTTTATTTTTAGGATCTAATGCAGCTTTTTTTCAGTACACAATTTGTAATGTCTTGAGAAGCCTTGTGACTTTTTGCTTTTACGTTCCCTTCACATACACTTTATTTGCAGCCACAGGCAAAGCCCCAGATGTTCAAGACGGTTTTGATAAGGGAGTGTGCTGGAGTCAATCGCTCCTGATTCATTAAGACGTGAATGCTTCTTAATGAATCAGGAGCATCAGACAAATGGCGTATACCTCTGTGTGCTCCTCGTCTTCGCCTCTAATCTTTCTCTTGTTGAGAAGTCGGTTAGATTTGTGGTGTAAGGAAGACCGCTGCTTGTCATGAATTTGGCTGAGGTTGCGACACCCCCGATTTGCCCCAGCTTTACTGACTTTATCGTAACTGGGCAAAAATGGTTTGAGGAAGCAAAAAAGTGCAAAACTTCAGCACAGCATCACGCCAAAATTTTGCAATTTTTCAGAGCTTTTTAAGCCAGAATGCTGGCATAAATTTTTTGATGAATTAGGCCCATAATGCATATACAGTGCCTTGCAAAAGTATTTGGCCCCCTTGAATTTTTCAACCTTTCCCCACATTTAAGGCTTCAAACATAAATATAATAATTTTAATGTTATGGTGAAGAATCAACAACAAATGGGACACAATTGTGAAGTTGAACGAAATGTATTGCTTCTTTTAAACCTTTATACAAAATAACTGAAAAGTGGGACGTGCAATATTATTCATCATTGAGGATCTCTGAATGATCCAATGTTGTCCTAAATGACTGATGATGATAAATAGAAGCCACCTGTGTGTAATCAAGTCTCTGTATAAATGCACCTGCTCTATGATAGTCTCAGTCTTATCTTTTTTAAGCACCTAGAGAATCATGAAGACCAAGGAACACAACAGGCAGGTCCGTGATACTGTTGTGGAGAAGTTTAAAGCCGGATTTGGTTGCAAAAAGATTTCCACAACTTTAAACATGCCAAGAAGCACTGTGCAAGTGATCATATTGAAATGAAGGAGTATCATACCACTGCAAATCTACCAAGACTCGGCCGTCCCTCAAAAATTTCATCTCAGACAAGGAGCAGACTGATCAGAGATGCAGCCAAGAGGCCAATAATCACTCTGGATGAACTGCAGAGATCTACAGCTGAGGTGGGAGAGTCTGTCCATAGGACAGCAATCAGTTGTACACTGCACAAATCTGGCCTTTATGGAAGAGTGGCAAGGAGAAAGCTATTTCTCAAAGATATCCATAAAAAGTGTTGTTTAAAGCTTCCACAAGCCACCTGGGAGACACACCAAACATGTGGAAGAAGGTGCTGTGGTCAGATGAAACCAAAATCAAACTTTTTGGGCACAATGCCAAATGATATGTTTGGCGTAAAAGCAACACAGCTCATCACCCTGAACACACCATCCCCACTGTCAAACATGGTGGTGGCAGCATCATGGTTTGGGCCGGCTTTTCTTCAGCAGGGACAGGGAAGATGGTTAAAATTGATGGGGAGATGGATGGAGCCAAATACAGGACCATTCTTGATGAAAAGCTGTTGGAGTCTGCAAAAGACCTGAGACTGGGATGGAGATTTGTCTTTCAACAAGACAATGATCCAAAACATAAAGCAAAATCTACAATGGAATGGTTCACAAATAAACGTATCCAAGTGTAAAGGGGGCTTTACACACAATGATATCTCTAATGATATGTCGTCGGGGTCACGGAATTCGTAATGCACATTCGGCGTCGTTAGCAACGTCGTTGCGTGTGACACCTATGAGCAAGTGTTAACGATCAAAAATACTCACCTAATCGTTGATCGTTCACACGTCATTCATTTTCAAAAAATCGTTGCTGGTGCTGGACGCGTGTGACACCGCGGGAACGACGAACAGCAGCGTTCCTGCGTCCTCCGGCAATGAGGTAGGCGTGTCGTTAATGCGGCTGGTCTCCGCCCCTCCGCTTCTATTGGCGGGCCACTGTGTGACGTCGCTGTGACAGCGCACGAACCTCCCCCTTAAAAAAGAGGTTGATCGTCGCCCACAGTGACGTCGCTAGGAAGGTAAGTATGTGTTACGCATACGAGCGATATTGTGCGCGACAGGCAGTGATTTGCCCGTGATGCACAAACGACAGGGGCGGGTGCTTTCACATGTAAAGCAGCCTTTAGAATGGCCATGTAAAGTTCCAGACCTGAATCCAATCGAGAATCTGTGGAAAGAGTTGAAAACTGCTGTTCACGAACGCTCTCCATCCAACCTCACTCAGCTCCAGCTGTTTGCAAAGCAAGAATGGGCAAGAATTTCAGTCTCTCGATGTGAAAAATTGAAAAACACATACCCCAAGCGACTTGCAGCTGTAATCGCAGCAAAAGGTGGTGCTACAAAGTATTAACTTAAAGGGGCCGAATAATATTGCACGCCCCGATTTTCAGTTTATTATTTTTTATAAAACTTAATGTTTGATACAGAGACCTTTGTTTGCAATTACAGAGGATTTCCCCAGCTGAGTGCAGGGACTCCTTGCTCATCTGTACTCTATTAGTGCTAAAGAGCAGAAGAACTCCCGGGTTATTTCCCTCTTTCTCTCTCTCTCCCTTTTACAACTGACTGTCCCTACATCTTACTCAAATGTAGCAGAGCTGAGATGGTCAGATGTAGCAGAGCAGAGACAGTCAGAGATGCTTCATCAGATTTTTGGCAGCAGAAAAGATTTCAGGATAGGAATGTCGAGATATTGTAGTAGGTCACAAGCTGGAAAGTGCATGTTCCACCTGCAGCACAGAGCATTTCAGGGCTATGATAATCTTTTGACTGGTCACAGACTGAGAGTTACACAGTGGAACAATAATTGCTTTCCAGCAGCACAGAGTATTTCAAGAAATGAATGTTGAATTATTGTAGTAGATCATGGGCTGGAAAGTGCAAGTTCCACCCACAGCACAGCGTATTACAGGGGTATGGTAAAATCTCTCTCTTCTCTTTGTCTGCCTCCTTTCTTGCCCTACTCTCACCACACCTCCCTTTCTCAGTTTCTACTGCCTGGTGATGTGCTGTCTGGCTCTTTGTGGTCATCCAACTCAGTTTGCTCTACTCACCAAAAAGAACCAGAAAAGATCTTTTGGATCCATATTAAATGTGTTCACTCCAGGTGAACATATATTTATGATGATGTTCCTGCAGCTGACACCCTGCCCACCCACTGTCAAAACCCCACCTACTTGCAACGGGCCAATTAAATTGTTGAGTGGGTAGGGTTTGTAAAATTGGGTGGGGTTTGTCCACTTAACACTGGAATTTTACATCAAGTGAGAGCCATTAAGAGACTTTAGTGGCTCTCATTGGGTTGCTGGCTCCCATGATTCACAGAAAGGAGCAGGCTCAGATTGGTCGTAACCGACCCATCATTGCTACTGCCTCCCCAGACTTCTTCCCCAGACCTCCCAGCAGACCTGGGAGGGTCTTCCAGAAAATACTTATGTTTCCTATTGACTTACATTATGCCTATTTCTCGAGACGAGCACTTGAGCATTACAAATTGCTCAACTTTTTAGTAACATTTTAGTGCTCGCCCATCACTAGTGACCAGCTCTGTCCATCAGCCTCCTTCCAAAGGAAAAACAGATTTATCATGGGAAGAGATTTTTCTCGGGGGGGGGGAAGCTGATGGACAGAGCTGGTCACATGCTCCCCCATCGGCACCCTTATTGTGTACAGAAGAGCTGTGCAGTTTGTTTACAAAGCTGTACGAATATATACTTATACTGTATATTAGTAAGTGCCACCAACTCATGCCCCCAACACATTTGTTACAAGTGGACAACCCCTTCAAAAATACATTGACATATACTGTATGTCGGGAGATAGTTCCCACATTTATACAACACAGTTTTGATGTCAGTTTATTTTACCTAACAAAGAGACCCCTCACCCACCGTCTCGAGACATCAGGAGATAAGTGGAATGGTGTTCTTTGATCGGCACTTAGAGTTCAATCACTGCAGTGTAATCAATAAGTATTCAGATATGGGATCCTACAACTGTCCACAATATCCTATACATGTATTGTACTGTATTGTGCAGGGCTGCATGATCCAATATCCTTTATTGTATACCGCTTATCTCTTTGGTCAGTGATGCTGCACTATTTCCACATCTTTCCTTTACCAGTGCAGGAGTCTGTTTCTGAGCATTCAAATGGTTCATTGATTGATCATAAATGATAAATCTATGGCCTAGCTGAATAGAACAAAACATGTCATTGTGTGACCCCCTACCATTCAGTTTGCAACAGATTTACGGTGTATAAGATAGAAGGCTTTTAAGGGTGCTTTACACGCTGTGACATCGCTAACGATATATCGTCGGGGTCACGTCGTTAGTGGCACACATCCGGCGCTGTTAGCGACATCGCAGCGTGTGACACCAAGGAGCGACGATCAACAATCGCAAAATTGTCAAAAATCGTTGATCGTTGACACGTTGCTCCTTTTCATAATATCGTTGGTGGTGCATGCAGCTGGTTGTTCGTTGTTCCTGCGGCGTCATACATCTCTATGTGTGACACCGCAGGAACAACGAACATCTCCTTACCTGCGTCCACCGGCAATGAGGAAGGAAGTAGGTGGGTGGCATGTTGCGGCCGCTCATCTCCGCCCCTCCTCTGCTATTGGGCGGCCGCTTAGTGACGCCGCAGTGACGTCGCTATGACGACGAACGCACCTCCCCCTTGAAGGAGGAATTGTTCGGCGGTCACAGCGACGTCGCTGAAAAGGTATGTGCGTGTGATGCTGCCGTAGTGATAATGTTCGCTATGGCAGCGATCACCAAATGTCACGCGAACGACGGGGGCGGGTGCTTTCGCGCACGACATCGCTAGCTATCGCTAGCGATGTCACAGCGTGTAAAGCACCCTTTAGGAATTGGAAATGAGCAAATCGATTTGCCGGACAGTGGGTTAGTAACAAGTATTTCATAATGGCCAGATGGAAGCCCTGCAAAACTCCTTTCATCTAGTGAAATCCTTGTAGCCTCTTCTGGTTTGTAGACCCATGACATCATTATTCAGCATGACGCATTAAGTTGCACCAGGTCTAGTAATCCACCCTCACTGCCCTCACCAACCCTATACAAGTTCCGCACCTATCGCCGAGCAGGAATACCTCAGCCCTAGGCAAACCCTGATCTGGGCCCTAAGTAAGGATGGAGGGTTTGAGCTCTTCATCAACACCGATATCACTAAAGGAAGACACAAGGTAACAATACAGCGGAAACACAACTGCAATCACTAGAACTCTCGTAGATCGCAGAAGGCAACACTTAACTGAGATGCAGCAACCACAGAAGTCTGGAGCAACAAAAGGTGACCTCTCCAGAGCTCAGCAAGGAATAAGCGATAAACCGCACCCAAACCACCCCAGGGTGAGATTTATAAAGGAAGTCAGAGACTGGCAACTAAGAGGAAAAACTGACAGTTTCCAAGAGTTCTAGAGTCTGCAGATGCAGAAACAGAAAACTGTCAGATAACAACATGTGCTGTCAATCTCTGGAATTTTCTAAGACTACTTTCACACTTGCGTTGTGAGGCATCCGTTGCAATTCGCTGCCTTGAGGAATTACGGAAACTGTTGCAGGAATCCTTTTATTCCTCATAGGCTTCTATTAAGGGCGAACTGCAACGGATGGTCTTGCGTTGCATCCACCTCGCTGTGCATCACTTGTTTTGTCGATGGCCATCAGTGCCCGTCGGGCTGAAGGAACGCATCATGTAACGTTTTTTGTTGCTGTAAAAAAACGCACTCCGCAGGATTCCGTTGGGATCCGTTAAGAGGCATAATGAATGTCTATGATGCTGGATTCCGTCGTCTTGCGTTTGGCGACAGATTCCAGTGCAGGATTCTGTCACATTCTACTGAGTATGCTCAGCATGTCCAGCAGAACATTCTAAATCGTTTAAAAGCACTCCTGGTCTCTGTCTGTCTGTCTGTCGGTCGGTCACTCTCTCTGTCGGTCGGTCTCTCTCTCTCGGTCTCTATATCTCTCTGTTGGACGGTCTCTCCCTCTCACCCCCTCTCTCATACTCACCGATCACCGGCACGGCGCTGCACAGCTGTCACACTGCTCTGGCGGCTTCTCCTGCTTTTGAAAATGCCAGCCGCTCATTATTGCATCTCGTATTTACTGCTTCCCCGCCCACCGGCGCCTATTATTGGTTGCAGTCAGACACGCCCCCACGCTGAGTGACAGCTGTCTCACTGCAACCAATCACAGCCGCCGGTGGGCGGGTCTATATCGTGCAGTACAATAAATAAATAAATAATTTAAATAAATGGCGTGCGGTCCCCCCAATTTTGATACCAGCCAAGATAAAGCCACACGGCTGAAGGCTGTTATTCTCAGGATGGGGAGCCCCACGTTATGGGGAGCCCCCCAGCCTAAAAATATCAGCCAGCAGCCGCCGGGAATTCCCGCATCCATTAGATGCGACAGTCCCGGGACTCTACGCGGCTCATCCAGAATTGCCCTGGTGTGGTGGCAATCGGGATAATAAGGAGTTAATGGCAGCCTATAGCTGCCACTAAGTCCTAGGTTAATCATGGCAGGCGTCTATGAGACACTCCTAATGATTAACCAGTAAGTGAAAGTAAATAAACACATACACCCGAAAAAATCCTTTATTTGGAATAAAAGACAAAAAAACACCCTCTTTCACCACTTTATTAAAATCCCCAATTACCCCTCCAGGTCTGACGTAATCCACAGAGGTGCCACGGCGCTTTCAGCTCTGCTACATGAAGCTGACGGGAGCGGCCGTGGAACACCGCCGCTCCTGTGAGCTCCACGCAGCAACTGAAGTGAATCGCGCTGTCAGCTGTGATGTCACTCAGGTAGTGCCAGTGTGTGCGATGATGATGGGTGCGGTAGTGCCGCTGTTTGCAGTGATGGGGCGGTAGTGCCGATGTGTGTGCGGTGATGATGGAGGCGGTAGTGCGGTGTGTGCAGTGGTGATGGGGGCAGTAGTGCCAGTGTGTGCGGTGATGATGGGGGCGGTAGTGCCGGTGTGTGTGGTGATGATGGAGGCGGTAGTGCCGGTGGGTGCGGTGATGATGGGGGCGGTAGTGCCGGTATTTGCAGTGATGATGGGGGCGGTAGTGCCGGTGTGTGCGGTGATGATGGGGGCGGTAGTGCCTGGGTGTATGCGGTGATGATGGGGTGGTAGTGCCGATGTGTGTGCGGTGATGATGGAAGCGGTAGTGCCGGTGTGTGCAGTGATGATGGGGCGGTAGTGCCAGTGTGTGCGGTGATGATTGGGGCGGTAGTGCCGGTGTGTGTGGTGATGATGGGGGCGGTAGTGCGGGTGGGTGCAGTGATGATGGGAGCGGTAGTGCCGCTGTTTGCGGTGATTATGGGGGCGGTAGTGCCGGTGGGTGCGGTGATGATGGGGGCGGTAGTGCCGCTGTTTGCGGTGATGATGGGTGGGTAGTGCCGGTGTGGTGCGGTGATGATGGGGGCGGTAGTGCCTGCATGTATGCGGTGATGATGGGGGCTCTCTCTCTCTCGGCTAAAGAAAACTAAAAGAACACAACACGTTATTTCACAGGAATCCGTTGCCATTATTATCACACTATTTACAACGCATCAGTCACATGTGTCACACAAAGCACTGGATTGTCAGCCGGCCGTAACACATCAGTTTTCAGCGTTCACGTCCTTGGAATTGATTTTCTCCTCTCTATTAAAGGGGTGGTTCACCCATTTTTTTTATTTTTTGTAGGAGTTCTACTTACCTTTCTAGGCGTTTTCTCCATTGGCTTCTGTTTCCAGTTCTGGCACTGAGCGGCGCTATCCTGCACGCTCAGTGCCTGTCACATGACCCCCTGGAGCTGTGGCCGCCAGCATCCTCTGACGTCCCGGCATTTCCGGGCTCTCAAACACGACGGGTATGTCAGAGGAGGCTGGCACCACTCAGATTGAGTGACAGGGCTGTGGGCGGTGACTACCGCACATCACAGCCCAGTATTGAGGGGAGGATCCGGAGGACGTCAGTGTGGAGCCGGCGTCCTGCAGATGGTGAGGCACGGGGCGCCAGTGTACAGTACAGGGGGGGGGGGTTCTTCAGCTGATTCCCCCCCTGCACGTAAGTATGTGATCACACTGTCCACCCGCCCGCTCTGCTGCGATGTCAGGAGAGCGGCCGGTGTCGGGCAGTGTGATCATCTGCTCCTCCCAGCAGCAAGACACTGACAGGCATGTCACCGCTGTGCTCTGCCATCTGTCCTGCTGCATGGGACCAACTGTCTGCACTCTGTCACCTGCACCACAAGTCACAGAGTGGAGACAGTTGGTGACAGAGCACCTCTGCCCCCCCCCCTTCTTTCCCCCATCTCTTCTCTCCCCCCACTCTTCTCTGCCCCCCTCTTATCCCTCTCTCCTCTCCCCTCTCTTCCCTCGCTCTCTAAGGCTACTTTCACACATCCGGTTTGAGCCGTGCGGCTCAATCCGGCTGTGAAACCTATGCAACGGATACGGCGAAAACACCGCATCCTTTGCATAAGTTTTTACATGCGGCCGGTCCGTTTTTTTCCGGTTGCGGCACGCTACTGAGCATGCACAGTGGAAAAAACCGCATGCGGTGTCTGGATGCGTTTTTTTCCGCATCGCGCCGCATCCGGCATCCATAGGCATGCATTGAAAATGCGCCGCAGCGGCCGGATGCGGCACGATGTGTTTTTTTTTGCCGGAGCAAAAAACGTTGCAGGGAACGTTCTATCCGGCCACCGCATCGGCTAAATCTGCCGCATGCGGCAAAAACCGGACCGAACGCAAGCCCCTGCGGCACAGTACGGCACTAATGTAAGTCTATGCAAAAAAAAACCGCAACCGGCGTTACAAAAGCCGATTGCGGTTTTTCTGCAGAACGCCGTATTGTGCCGCAGTGCAAAATCCGGATGTGTGAAAGTAGCCTAACCCCCCCCTCGCTCTCTCCCCCCCCCCTCGCTCTCTCCCCCCCCTCGCTCTCTTCCCCCCCTTGCTCTCTTCCTCCCCTCGCTCTCTCCCCCCCTCGCTCTCTCCCCCCCTCGCTCTCTTCCCCCCCTTGCTCTCTTTTCCTCCCCCCCTCGCTCTCTTTTCCTCCCCCCCTCACTCTTTTTTCCTTCCCCCCTCGCTCTCTTTTCCTCCCCCCGCGCTCTCTTTTCCTCCCCCCCGCGCTCTCTTTTCCTCCCCCCGCGCTCTCTTTTCCTCCCCCGCTCTCTTTTCCTCCTCCCCGCTCTCTTTTCCTCCCCCCCTCGCTCTCTGTTCCTCCCCCCCTCGCTCTCTTTTCCTCCCCCCTCGCTCTCTTTTCCTCCCCCCCTCGCTCTCTTTTCCTCCCCCCGCTCTCTTTCCCCCCCCCCCCTCGCTCTCTTTTCCTCCCCCCCTCGCTCTCTTTTCCTCCCCCGCCTCGCTCTCTTTTCCTCCCCCGCCTCGCTCTCTTTTCCTCCCCCCCTCGCTCTCTTTCCCCCCCCCTCGCTCTCTTTTCCTCCCCCCCCCTCGCTCTCTCTCTCTTTTCCCCCGCTCTCTCCTGGCATGGTCAGTACAGAAATCTCTCCATCGTGGAGGGGTGAGAGGGAGTAATAAACATGGAGTCCCTACTGTGTCTGTGTATTTATTTCTATAAAAGTTTTTTTCTGTGTGGTCTTTTTTTTTTTTAAACCCTTTATTGGAGATTCTTAATGGCCAGGTCAAACTTGGCCTGACATTAAGAATCTCAGGCTTTATACCAGCTGGTAAAACATAGCTGGTATTAACCCCTTATTACCCAGCGTGCCACCTGCCACCAGGGCCACTGGAAGAGTTGGATACAGCGCCAGTAGATGGCGCTTCTATGAAAGCGCCATTTTCTGGGGCGGCTGTGGACTGCAATTCGCAGCGGGGGGCCCAGAAAGTTTGGGCACCCTTCACTGCGGATTCCAATCCCCAGCTGCATAGTTGTACGTGGCTGGACTCAAAAATTCGGCGAAGCCCATGTCATTTTTTTTTTTAATTATTTCATGAAATTCATGAAATAAAAAAAAAAAAAAAGGGCTTCTCTACATTTTTGGTTTCCAGCCGGGTACAAATAGGCAGCTGGGGGTTGGGGGCAGCCCGTAGCTGCCTGCTGTACCTGGCTAGCATACAAAAATATGGCGAAGCCCACTTCATTTTTTTAAAAAAGTTTTCAGGCAAAAACCTTTATAAAAAAAAAATGCTTCCCTGGATTTCTATTGCCAGTGAAAGTAACACCAAGCAGCTGGGGTTAGCAGCCAGTAGCTGCTTGGGTTACCCTTAACAATAGAAAATGCAGTGGGAGCCCACAAACAATGTGATTTTTTTTTTTATTTTTTATTTTTAATGAATTTTAAAAAAAAAAAAAAATTCGACATGGGCTTCGCCCATCGAGCACCAGAGCATTTTACTGCTCAATTCATCCCAAGTAATCAGATGACTGCAGTGTCTGCCAATTACTTGTTCTGTGTCCCCCTGCATCCATTGCAGCGTGTACGGGCTGTGAGGTCAGCGGAGTTCACTCCAGCACTGGAGTCAGCTGATCTGAACTCAGCTGAACTCCAGCCTGCACACGCTGCGATGGATGCAGGGGGACATAGAACAAGTAAGGTCTAAGCCACACGGCGAGAAAAACAGTGCGAGTGGAGTGCGATAAAACATCGCATTCCACTCGGACCAATTTTAGCCGGTGTGTCAGCACACATGAGCGATTATTTTCTCCGCCCTAATTGGACCGAGAAAACAATCGCAGCATGCTACAACTGTAATGCAAGACTCTCTCTTTTACCCATTCAAGTGTATGTGGTGAGAGAAAAATCGCACTGCACTTGCGGTACATCGGTGGACTACGGAGGAGAGAGGGAGAGAAATCCCTCCCACCCCTCCTCAGTGCTAGCCCACCCCTCGAGTGCCGGTCCGCCCCCGCAGCTGAGGTCTGCTCGCAGAGTCGGACCTCAGTCGCAGGTACACACGCATGACACTCAGCTCTGCTGTACTGAGCGTGAGCCGAGTGTAATGCGAGGGGATCGCAGTAATCCCCGTGTGGCCCCAGCCTAATCGGCCGACACTTGAGTCAGCTGATCTGAACTCAGCTGAACTCCTGTACACACAGCCCGCACACGGTCACATGTGACCGGCAGCAGGCAGCGACTGCTGTTAAGGCTACATTCACATGACCGTTCCGTTTTTGCGGGCCACAAAAAACGGTCCTTTTTTTCATGGATGCATCCTAGTGGCATCCGTGTGACATCTGCGTGTCTTCCGTTTTTTTTGCGGACCGCAAAAAACGGAAGCAGCAAGAAAGATAAATAGATGAGTAGATATAGAGATGAATAGATAGATATACAGTTAGGTCCAGAAATATTTGGACAGTGACACAATTTTTGCGAGTTGGGCTCTGCATGCCACCACATTGGATTTAAAATGAAATCTCTACAACAGAATTCAAGTGCAGATTGTAACGTTTAATTTGAAGGTTTGAACAAAAATATCTGATAGAAATTGTAGGAATTGTACACATTTTTTTACAAACACTCCCCATTTTAGGAGGTCAAAAGTAATTGGACAAATAAACCAAACCCAAACAAAATATTTTTATTTTCAATATTTTGTTGCGAATCCTTTGGAGGCAATCACTGCCTTAAGTCTGGAACCCATGGACATCACCAAACGCTGGGTTTCCTCCTTCTTAATGCTTTGCCAGGCCTTTACAGCCGCAGCCTTCAGGTCTTGCTTGTTTGTGGGTCTTTCCGTCTTAAGTCTGGATTTGAGCAAGTGAAATGCATGCTCAATTGGGTTAAGATCTGGTGATTGACTTGGCCATTGCAGAATGTTCCACTTTTTTGCACTCATGAACTCCTGGGTAGCTTTGGCTGTATGCTTGGGGTCATTGTCCATCTGTACTATGAAGCGCCGTCCGATCAACTTTGCGGCATTTGGCTGAATCTGGGCTGAAAGTATATCCCGGTACACTTCAGAATTCATCCGGCTACTCTTGTCTGCTGTTATGTCATCAATAAACACAAGTGACCCAGTGCCATTGAAAGCCATGCATGCCCATGCCATCACGTTGCCTCCACCATGTTTTACAGAGGATGTGGTGTGCCTTGGATCATGTGCCATTCCCTTTCTTCTCCAAACTTTTTTCTTCCCATCATTCTGGTACAGGTTGATCTTTGTCTCATCTGTCCATAGAATACTTTTCCAGAACTGAGCTGGCTTCATGAGGTGTTTTTCAGCAAATTTAACTCTGGCCTGTCTATTTTTGGAATTGATGAATGGTTTGCATCTAGATGTGAACCCTTTGTATTTACTTTCATGGAGTCTTCTCTTTACTGTTGACTTAGAGACAGATACACCTACTTCACTGAGAGTGTTATGGACTTCAGTTGATGTTGTGAACGGGTTCTTCTTCACCAAAGAAAGTATGCGGCGATCATCCACCACTATTGTCATCCGTGGACGCCCAGGCCTTTTTGAGTTCCCAAGCTCACCAGTCAATTCCTTTTTTCTCAGAATGTACCCGACTGTTGATTTTGCTACTCCAATCATGTTTGCTATCTCTCTGATGGATTTTTTCTTTTTTTTCAGCCTCAGGATGTTCTGCTTCACCTCAATTGAGAGTTCCTTAGACCGCATGTTGTCTGGTCACAGCAACAACTTCCAAATGCAAAACCACACACCTGTAATCAACCCCAGACCTTTTAACTACTTCATTGATTACAGGTTAACGAGGGAGACGCCTTCAGAGTTAATTGCAGCCCTTAGAGTCCCTTGTCCAATTACTTTTGGTCCCTTGAAAAAGAGGAGGCTATGCATTACAGAGCTATGATTCCTAAACCCTTTCTCCAATATGGATGTGAAAACTCTCATATTGCAGCTGGGAGTGTACACTTTCAGCCCATATTATATATATAATTGTATTTCTGAACATGTTTTTGTAAACAGCTAAAATAACAAAACTTGTGTCACTGTCCAAATATTTCTGGACCTAACTGTAGAGACAGAGGGATAGAGGGATGAATGAATGAATGAATTAATGAATTAATGAATAGATAGATAGATAGATAGATAAGAAATACATATATAATGTCTTACCCCCTGCATATTCTAAGCTGACACCCTTTTGTGACTTTCATGTGGCACTAAGGGGTGCTTAGCCTTGTATTTAGCCAAAAAATAAATAAATAATAAAAAAAAATGACATGCGGTACCCCTATCTTTTGTAGCCAGCTAGGGTAAAGCAAACGGCTGCAGACTGCAAACCACAGCTGGCAGCTTCACCTTGGCTGGTAATCCAAAACAGAGGGCACCCCACGCTGTTATTTTAAATTATATAAATAATTTAAAACAAAAAACACGGGGTCCCCCAAAATTGGATCACCAGCCAAGGTAAAGCGGACAGCTGTGGTCTGGTATTCTCAGACTAGGGAGGTTCACAGTTATTGGACACTCCCCAGCCTAAAAATAGCAGGCTGCAGCCGCCCCAGAACTAGCGCATCCATTAAATGTGCCAGTCCTGGTGCTTCGCGCCATCTCATCCCGTTGCCCTGGTGCGGTGGCAAACGGGGTATTATATGGGGTTAATACCAGATGTGTAATGTCACCTGGCATCAAGCCCTGGAGTTAGTGATGTCAGGCGTGTATCAGATACCCGACATCACAAACCCAGGCAGTAATAAAAAAAAAAAGACAACAAACACATTTTTATTTGAAAAAACACTCCCCAACACATTTCCTCTTTCACCAATTTATTAGAAAGAAAAACAAATCCAGGTCTGGTGTAATCCAAGGGGGTCCCACGATGATCCATACCATAGTCAATGTCCCAGTCAATGAAGAACAGAATGTTCCCTATTTGCTGGGAGAGCCGTGCAGTGACCTGAGCTAACATCAATAGGTCAGCCCAGGTCACTGCAGGGCATGACGAGTGCTGCTATCAGGAGGTTAGCGAGGTATATTACCTGCGATGATCGCTGAACTCCTGACAGCAGCGCTGTCACTGAGTTCAATGACCGCCGCCTTCACAAACCAAGTATCGCAAGCGGCCCGTGACGTCACCACTAGTCACAGTATCGGGTCGACAGCGAGAGGTGATGTGACAAGCGGCGGGCATAGAAGGCAGTGACGACCGCTGACGTCAGGAGGGCAGGACTTCATCACCGTAGGTAATGAAATTGCTAACCTCTTGACGGTAGCGCTGGTCATCCCCGCGGCTGCTGACACTGCAGTGCGGGCCGCTGCTGACACTGCTGAGCGGGCAGCCGCGGGGCTGGGGCTGGAGCGTGACACTGACTGCACGGGCACCCAACGGAAGTCACACGGAAGTGCTTCCGTGTTGCTTCCGGGAATTTTGCGGACCCATTCACTTGTATTGAGTCACGGTTCGTTATTACGGAACAGAATAGGACATGTTCCATAATAACGGAGCGGACATACGGCATCCGATGTGGTTTTTTTTGTAGGATCGGATGTACATAGAAGTGCTACCGTGTACCATCCGATCCTACACAAAAGACATTGAAAAGATGGTCCTGTCTGTGGGGCCGCAAAAAAAACAGGAACTGACCAGGACAAATGGAACGGTCATGTGAATGAGCCCACCTGCAGCCATTGCAGCGTGTGCGGGCTGTGAGATCAGGAGTCAGCTGACTCCAGCGCCGGCCGATAAATTCTGTGTCCCGCTGCAGAAGGATCCGGTAAAATAACGGTTGCATGCGCTGCACATTTAATCCACAGGATCCGGTCATATGCGGTTTGCGGATGATACGGACGACACACAGACTAGGCAAGAGGGAAAAAAGCAATCTCATCACCCCCTCACTTTTTTTCCCCAATTATTTTTTTCACATGTTGCGCAGACTAATAATCATAATTTCTGTACACATACACACACACACACACACACACACACACACTCACACACACACTCACACTCACACACAAACACTCACAAACACACTCACACTATACGCACACACACACACACTGTATATACGCACACACACACACACACACACACTGTATATACGCGCGCACACACTTTCTTCCCCTGGCTGTGCAGAGCTGCTGTATCTGTGATTTCTCTCTGGGCATCAACTGGGAAGAGGCAGGGAGGAGGGTTTGGGTGGGAGCAGAGTGGGTGTATTAGACACAATGGGTGTGTTAGATAAGCTAGACACCGCCCTAGAGCCACAAAGAGTTCTGGGACTTGTAGGAACTGAACACAGGAAGTCAGAGGAGAGATTAACCCCATCAGAGCTGGAGCCAGCAATGAGCATGTGCTGCTAGTGCACAATAAAAGGTAATTTTGCTGAAAAAACATAATAAATGTGTTGAGGGGCACATATTAGCAAGATTTATCAGAAAAAAAAAAATCATTTTTGGTAACTGGACAACTTCTTTAAGAATGCACAAATTATCCAAAATTCAAATTCTTCATATTTTCTTGGATTTGACCAAGAAATACTATTTCCATTGAATTTATACAATGAAAATCAAATTTGAAAAAAAAATGTTTATTAAAAAAGGTTGTCCTACTAATAAAGTATATTTTATTCACTTGGAATAATAATAATTCCATAAGTGGATGTGCTTAAAAAAAAAATAAAAAAATAAAATATTGTGCAGTGATAATCTTGTAATGGTTGTGTCTGACCATACCACAACTTCTGGGCATGGAGGGTTGCAAAAGATTCTAAAGAAAGGATAGCACAGCTGATTCTTTCTGTAAGGTAAAACATTTCTGTTTTATCTCACAGAAAAAAATCATCTTAATATATGTAAAACATGACAAACCACAAAAAGACAAAAGCCACAAGATCAAAAACGCACTAAAATTAAACACATGTAACTTACCATATTTCTTGTATTATAAGATCCATTTTTCCTCCTAGAAATTTGGGAGAGGGGTCACAGGAGGCAGTAGCAATACTGTGGGCTGTGCGCTGTTCTGTGGCTGGTGCTGATGATGATGTCGGGCTGTGCACGCTGTGGGGGGGTGAGGCAGGGGCCATCCTGAATATGTCGGAGGTGCGGTCTTCAAATAATGGCGCTCGGTGTTGGCACATGCATTGCCTCTGGCTCTTTGATCTCCCAGCAGCGGACTTAAGGAAAATGGCACCCGGAAGTGTCGCATCCGCAGATGAGTTCTCTGCTCGTCATTGGTCCAATAGCTCAATCTGCACACGCGCCAACTCCAGGCGCCATTTCTTTGAAGTCCTCACGCCGACAGTTTCTGAATGCTCCTGCCTCACAGCACCCACAGCGAGCATCTGGGACACCCACTGCAATGTCTGCAGCATCGCCCTACTCTCCAGTACCGCCTCTACCTTCTGTGACCTCGCTCCACCACCGCTGCCGCCCCCACCCCCCCAGTAAGACACCACTGGATTATAAGACGGACCACATATTTTTTTCCTTTTTTCTCTAAATTTGGGGTGCGTCTTATAATGCGGTGCATCTTATAAAACGAAAAATACAGTAATCACCCTATGATTATGTTCTCCTTGCAGCATTTTTGCTGCATTGTGTTCTGCAGATTGAACCTGCTCTCTTGGCAGAAAAAATGCTCCATTCAAAAAGCCATTTTTGTAGCATTTTCGCTACATCTTTTGGTTGCAGATTACATGTGTGCTTTGTCCTCACTATAATAAAGTTAAACTCACCAAAAACGCTACAAAAATGCTTCAAAAAACACTATTACATACTTTGCAGTATTTTTTCATTTTCTTATTACTTTCTATAGGTGAAAAAAATGCTGCAAAATCGCTGAAATGAGTTGACATGCTGAAGATTTAGAAAAGGCTGCAGTTCTCAAATTCAGTCAGGAAAAGAAAAAACTCACATGTGCATGAGCTTTCTGCAATCTTGTAACTTTTACTTACTACCTTACCGTATTTTTCGTTTTATAAGACGCACCGGATTAGAAGACGCACCCCAAATTTAGAGAAAAAAAGGTAAAAAAAAATAATATATGGGGTCCGTTTTATAATCCAGGGGGCAGCAGCTGTAGTGGAGCGGGGGGGTCACAGGAGGCAGCAACGGTGGTGGAGTAGGGCGATGCTGCGGTGGTGTAGAAGGGGACCCAGATGTTCACTGAGGGATGTGGTGCTGTCCTGGGGCAGCCGGTGCTGCTCTGTATCTAGGCAATGGGCTGTGCTCTGTGCTGTTGCTCACTGCGGGTGGTGAGTCACGGGACATTCTGAAGATGTCGGCAGTGCGGGCTTCAAAGAAATGGCGGTCGGAGTCTGGGCGCCATTATTTGAAGCCTTCACTAAAGACATCTTCACAATGGCTCGTACCTTACTGCCCGCCGCACAGACCTCACTGCCGGCCAAACGACAGAGCCACTGCCAGCCACACAGACCTCACTGCCCACCAAACAGCAGACCTCACTGCCCGCCAAACAGACCTCACTGCCCGCCAAATGACAGAGCCGCTGCCCGCCGCACAGACCTCACTGCCCGCCGAACGACAGAGCCGCTGCCAGCCGCACAGACCTCACTGCCCACTGCACAGACCTCACTGCCCGCCGCACAACAGGGCTGCTGCCAGCCACACAGACCTCACTGCCCGCCGCACAACAGAGCTGCTGCCCACCGCACAACAGAGCACAGCATTCCACTGGCCTCCTGTGACCCCTCTCCACAACCCCCCGGTAAGCTACATTCGTATTTTAAGACGCACCCCTCATTTTCCTCCCAAATTTTTGGGAGGAAAAGTGCATCTTATAATCCAAAAAATATGGTACTGTAAAAAGCAGCTTTTAATTTGCATGAAAAAGAGCTGCAAAAACGCTGCATATGAACATAGCCTAATACGTGCAAATATGCTGCAAAAAATCGGCAACATCAAAAACTCACCAAATACTTATTGTAGGAACCCAATCCATGGCCTCGTTCATGCAAAATGGCCAATAGCACTTTGTCCAGTGAAGTCAATGTGGTTGTCCACATGAACTAATGGTCCGCGTCTAACAAAAATATCGCTATGTGCGCTATTTTGATCCGTATTCTGGATTAGACTCACATATAATAAGTCAATGGGTGCTCAAAAAAAAATCAGTATGTAAAAATCACTGGCTATTTTTTCATCTATGATATTATCTCACGTACATTTCAGCAAAATCCCGTGTCCCTCTGCCGTGGGATCTTCCACATTTTTCGAGTAACTAAAATAATTTTGCAATATATAAAAGTATAAGCAATCGATAGACGACGGAATATAACAGCCGGGACCTTCGTCTTGAATAGGAAGCTGCCTCTTTAACAATACGAAGACATACTACACCAGGTACAGTACATTTTGCCTACGTAAGGAAGACACTGCATTATTCTTTATTGATGGTAATGTTTATCCCCCGTCCTGCAGTGAATCTGTCAGTGTCGGCAAGCCGGCTATATGGATTATCAATTGCAAGATTACCGGAGGGGGAACCTGCCAAACAAGAAATTGATTCCCTTTATCTAATGGAAACCAGAAAAGCACATTAAGACATGGACCTTGTGGCATCCACCTGTCACGCACGTGCATTCGCAGCCTTGAAATGCAGCCGAAGATACAGTTTAACTACTAGAAAACAGATGTTTGTGGCTGTAACTGCGATGTCTGATCAATTGTCAACTCTGGGGAAATCAAGCAGAAAAGGTAGTATTTTTATTCTCAGAATAAGGCCACTTTTAGGGGGACATAATGCAGCAACTATTTGTGTCTACGATATGGTGCAAGAACTTCAGATCACCACTGAACCATGTAGATCATTCAATAAAGGAAAAGAGAAACTATTCAAGTTTAATTTTAAGGAAATATGTGTTTTTTATGATAATTCTTTAAAGCGTAACCATCCTTTTAATTTCTATTTCATAAATTAATAGTTCAAATAAATATAAACAACTCTGTAATATTTCTTATCAGACAAATCTGCTTCTTTCTCTGTCAGAATTGATCAGTTATTGTCAAAATTCTCAGTTCTGAGGTAAAATATGTATTCAGGGAAGACTTTCCTATTACTGAGATAGGAGATGGCAGCTGTCACTTATGAGATTCTATACAGATATAAGAGGGAGGAGCTATAGACAGAGGGAGGAGCTAGAGGCAGAGAGACAATCTAGAGTAAGGAGCTATAGGCAAAGCGAGGAGCTATAGGCAAAGGGAGGAGCTATAGGTAAATGGAGGAGCTATAGGCAGAGGGAGGAGCTAGAGGCAGAGGGAGAAGCTAGAGTGAGGAGTTATAGGCAAAAAGAGGCACTATAGTCAAAGGGAGGAGCTATAGTCAGAGGGAGGAGCTTGAGGCAGAGGGAGAAGATAGAGTAAGGAGTTATAGGCAAAGAGAAATGCCTATAGGCAAAGCTAGAGGCAAAGGGGTAAGCTAGAGACAGAGGGAGGAGCTAAAGACAAATGGAAGAGATAGAGCAAGGAGTTATATGCAGAGGGAGGAGTTAGAGGCAAAGTCAAGAAAGAAGCTAAAGTGAGGAGTTATAGGCAAAGAGAAAGGCCTATAGGCAAAGCTAGAGACAAAGGGATAAGCTGGAGACAGAGGGAGGAGCTAAAGACAAATGGAGGAGCTAGAAGAAGGAATTATATGCAGAGGGAGTTGTGAAAGGCAAAGCAAAGAAAGGATCTAGAAACAGAGGGAGGAGCTATAGGAAAAGGGAAGAGCTAAATCCAGAGGGAGCAGCTATAGACAAAGGGAGGGAGAATGTAGAGGCAGAGGGAGGAGCTAGAGGCAGACGGAGGAGCTAGCGGTAAAGGGAGGTGCTAGAGGGAGTAGCTATATACTGAGGGATGAACTATAGGGAAAGGGAGAAGCTATAGGCAGATGAAGGTGCTAAAGACAGAGGGAGGAGAATAGGAAAAGGGAGGAGCTAAATCCAGAGGGAGCTGCTTTAGACAAAGGGAGAAGCTAGAGGCAGAGGGAGAAGCTAGAGGCAGATGAAGGAGCTATAGGCATAGGGAGGAGCTAGATAAAGAGCTCCACCCCTTTTATACTAGCTACATAGAAGCTCATCAGTAACAGCGCTCATCTCCTATCTCAGTAATGGAAAAGTCTTCCCTGATTAGATTTTATCTCAGAATTCAGAATTTTGATGATGACTGAACAATTCTGCCAGAGAAAGAAGCAGATTTGTCTGATAAGATGTATTATAAAGTTACTCATTTTCATGTGTGCTTGTTACATAGTTACATAGTTTGAAAAAAGCCCTTGGTCCATCTAGTTCAACCTTCCTCCACCAATTATACATTTCGTCCCTAAATCATTTATAACCGGCAATGTTGTGTGTACTGTTGATTTCTGAATTAAATATTCAAATTACAGTTAAGGGGGCTTTACACGGTAGCGATATTGCTAGCAATTTGGAGCGATAGCGAGCGTGTAAGTATCCGCCCCCGTCGCGCATGCGATTGTTTGTGATCGCTGCCGTAGCGAACATTATCGCTACGGCAGCGTCACACATACTTACCTGGTCGGCGGCGTCGCTGTGACTGCCGAACAATCCCTCCTTCAAGGGGGAGGGACGTTCGGCATCACAGCGACGTCACCGCAACGTCACTAAGCGGCCGGCCAATCAAAGCGGAGGGGCGGAGATGAGCAGGACGTAACATCCCGCCCACCTCCTTCCTTCCGCATTGTGGCCGGAGGCAGGTAAGGAGACGTTCCTAGCTCCTTCGGTGTCACACATAGCGATGTGTGCTGCTGCAGGAGCGATGAACCACCTGGATAAACAATCCTTACCGATTTTTGAGTTTGGGACGACCTCTCCATGGTGAACGATTTTCACCATTTTTGAGGTCGCTTAAGGTCGCTGGTCAGTGTCACACGCTGCGATATCGTTAATGATGCCGGATGTGCGTCACTAACAACTTGACCCCGACGACAAAACATTAACTATATCGTAGCGTGTAAAGCCCCCTTTACTCTTTAAACAAAAATTACTTGATGTGATTGCAAAATGGATGATATGTAGTAAAAAGTGACAATGAGTTGAGTTGTGTGCCATTCTAGAGGGGAAATCCTATATTGATGACCATTCTCAAGAGTAGGTCACCAGTCATATTGGTGGTGGTCTAACCCCCCGGCACCTCATCAATCAGCTGTTAGACCTCCAGATGTAAACTGTGTTTGGAGCCGAAACATCACAGCTCTGTTGCAGCATTTAGTAGCCTCTGCCAGGTACTGCAGATCAGCTCCTATGTTATGTCACAGACATACGATTTCTGCTCATAAGCACTGACATCACCTCTGGGTGTAATAGAGCAAAATAGCTTAGTTTCAAAAGTGTCGATAATCTTCCACTTCCCCATACACATGCATGCCCGATGTGGATAAGAGTGCATGTGTTTTCAATAAGGATGTTTGGGAGGCGTCTCTGGTTGTATCTCCCATGCAAAGAAAGGATCAGGTATGTTGAAATCTGACATGCACAATCTGTCTTTTGTCCAACATCTAATGAATGACAGGCCTTTTCCAAAACTGTGCTAACTCGATTTTAGAAGCTGGAAAATTCTTATTCTTGCCATTAAACGTTAAAGTGAAATAGGTTGATAAAGATTTGTAAGTGAAATGTAGACTGATACATTTCCTTTCCTTGCGAATGGCTATTTTTTTCTTTTTTCCGACAAGGATACCTGATCAGTGACTTAAAGCGCACCAACCACCAGGATTTCCCTATATAACTGAAAGCCAGTGCTATACTGGGACCATCATGCTGATTCTATACATACCTTCACTTGTGAGATCGGATATATAGTTTCTGAAATACAGGTAAGTAAAGTTTGTAAAATTAGCAGCTTGTTGAGTGACAGCAGCTGAGGATCAGCTAATAGGTAGGTATTCATAGTGATTCCCACCCCCTGCCTGTTATTCCTCCCCCGCTCTGTTATTTATGCTAATTCTACTAGAAACAAGACAAAAAACAGCTTAATTGTGGTATATTCCACGCTGCTGTACAAAGAAACACTCCAAAAAATAAAAGCAATGTGGATGGTTTATTCTACACGTTCCGAAGAGATATCCCCTCTTCTTCCTTAGGAAAACCCATCGATAAACATAACAGAGATAGTGATATATTGATATAGGGCTATCAGTGGATTTTCCTGAGGAAGAAGAGGGGATATCTCTTCGGAACGCGTAGAATAAACCATCCACATTGCTTTTATTTTTTTAAGTGTTTCTTTGTACAACAGCGCAGAATATACCACAATTATCCTGGTTTCTTGCTTCTGCCTTTGGCACGTGTGATCGGCTGCAGCTGTTATATATCTCTATACTGGTTGTGAGTCTCACAACCATTCCAGGTGAGCAGTTTTCTTTTACACTGGTAAGACCCTATTGCGCTCCTTATATCCACAGCTTGTTTCCAATTCTACTAGAAAAGCCTTTTACTAATGTCTTCACTAAGATGTCATCGGAGTTGGCGCCTGCGTTATTCCCCCGTTATTCTTTTCTTGCTCTCGTTGTGACCGCGGGAGCGTGCAGTCACAACAAAGTGGAGACCGCCCCCAGAAACAGCTGATCAGAGGACGCAATCAGCTGCAGAAGAGGACACCATGCCAGCGCCAGGACAGTGTGCCAGCCCAGTAGCCTGCCAGAACACCATGCCAGGACAGTGTGCAGCGCCAGGACAGTGTGCAGTGCCAGGACAGTGTGCAGCGCCAGGACAGTGTGCCAGCCCAGCAGCCTGCCAGAACACCATGCCAGGACAGTGTGCAGCGCCAGGACAGTGTGCAGCGCCAGGACAGTGTGCCAGCCCAGCAGCCTGCTAGGACAACATGCAGCGCCAGAACACTGTGCCAGGACAGCATGCAGCGCCAGGACAGTATGCCAGCCCAGAAGCCTGCCAGGACAGCGTGCAGTGCCAGGACAATGTGCCAGCCCAGCAGCCTGCCAGGACAGAGTGCAGCGCCAGGACAATGTGCCAGCCCAGCAGCCTGCCAGGACAGAGTGCAGCGCCAGGACAGTGTGCCAGCCCAGCAGCCTGCCAGGACAGTGTGTAGCACCAGTACAGTGTGCCAGCCCAGCAGCCTGCCAGGACAGAGTGCAGCGCCAGGACAGTGTGCCAGCCCAGCAGCCTGCCAGGACAGTGTGCAGCACCAGTACAGTGTGCCAGCCCAGCAGCCTGCCAGGACACTGTGCAGTGCCAGGACAATGTGCCAGCCCAGCAGCCTGCCAGAACACCATGTAGCTCCAGGACACCGTGCCAGCGCCATTAGCATTCATCTCACCTGACCCTGTGACGTCACTGCCGAGCGACCCGCAAACACGCGACATTGGCACTGCATGGCACTGCACGGGGTCAGCTGAGGTGAATTCATACTGGACTCAACAAAATACTTATCAGCCACTCCACCACCATCTGCAATTCCTGGTATAGAGAGGGGGATGCATGGATCAGAGTTTAGCTAGTCACTAGAAGAAGCAATCCAAAAAAATCCAAGAAAAATCCAGCAATCCCAAACGATAAAAAATTCCAAAACTTTATTTCACATTTTAAAATTCAATGGTTAGGACTCCATTAAAAGGGAAACAGATGACGCGATTCAGATCCAACAAATCTGTTACTCATATATGATATTAAAATGTGAAATAAAGTTTTGGAATTTTTTATCGTTTAGGATTGCTGGATTTTTCTTGGATTCTTTTCATAATGGACTCACCTAACCCCGTGACGTCAGTGCTGTGCAACCTGGTCGTAGGTAGTGATATAGCGCGGCAGTGGCGTCATGGGGTCAGGTGAATGAACTCACTTGACCCTGTGACTTCATTGCCTCTGCAGGCACACACACACTGCTGCGTGCACCCCTGCGGTGACCTGGGCTGACCTTATGAGGTCCAGGTCACTGCAGGGAAGCACACACAACAGGCGGTGGGAATCACTATGAATACTCAGCCCAAATATTAGCTGATTCGCAGCTGCTGTCACTCAACAAGCTGATGATTTTACAAACTTTACTTTCTTGGATTTCAAAACCTATACTTCCGAACTGACAACTAAAGATATGTATAGAATCAACATCATAATGACAGGATAGCACTGGCTTTAGGTTATATAGGATTGGTGGGCTTTAAGAAAATAAAAAGTATGCATTATTTATCCAGGAATTTGAGGTGGTGTTACATCCCTCCTTCTGCCTCGTTAGATGAACAGTTTGATATTGTGATCCTTCCCCTTCATTCACAATGTAGCTCTACTTTTCCAGATTGGTTACCTCGTGTATGCACAAGCCCAGCAGAAGTCAGCAGACAGAGGTGTCAGAAGGGAAAGAATGATTACACATCACCAGGAAGATAATTGGGTTCTTGTCACACATACGCTCTGTATCTGCCATCCTTGGATAAGATTAAATCACCAATTCTATGACAAGTGGGGACTGCTTCTGGTATGACGCAGTTGTCATTTTTCTAACCATCTCTTCCACTTTCTTACATGTTCTCTTTTCCACATCTGGGTTTAACAATATTGACTAGATAGTCTTACAAGCACTTTATGAGTAGACATATATACATGATATTTTACTTTTATTATCCATTATTGTGTCATTTGTATGTAATATTAGCTTGAGTAAATTGGGATTTCTTAATTTTTATTTTTATTTTCAGAAAAAGTTATTCCTAACTGGGCAGGTGATTGCTGACAGTTTGATTGCTGGGGCTCCTACTGATCCCAAGAACGAGTCTCGATAATGTCCCGTTAGAATAGATTGGTGGCCGTGCATGTGCGCTACCACTCAAATTGTGGAAATTTGGGTTCTGCTGGTCCAGCTGAACTTTTATAAAGTTCGGTTTTGCACCTGGACTTATAAAAAAAATAGTTTTTCTAAAGATCCCTTTATCTATGCTATAGTATACAGGGACAGTTAGGCAGGGATTAGAAATATGTACTTAGAACTGCTCGTGGTTCTGGGGGCATATTGCACCTGACAGGTTCCCTTTAAACATATGACGTGCCCACAAAGTCTTGGGAGGAGGATTACTCGTCACTGGGCCAATTTAGGATGTCACAGCGGCCAGGCCCAGCTCCATGATCCCGCAGTGTCAACCAAATGAGGGGAGGGAGATGATGGGAGTAGTACTTATTCATGACGCCACCTGTGGTATGCGGCCAGGTATTAACCGCTGCTGCGGGAGGCGTTCTCCGGGGCGGATGATAACGCAGCTCAGATGGTAGAGCTCTCCACAGGCAGAGCTTAGGCCCCGGAAAGGATGTGGGGAGTAGTAGTCCACTCTCATGAAGGAGCGCGGGGCTCAGGAAGGATCAGACGACACAGCGGTTGTAGTTTAAGTTCTTTACTCACTGAGATGTCACTGCCTTTCGACTGCCAGACTCCATTGTCATGGGCTCCAGCCGATCCCAGATAGTTCAAAGGTCAGAACCGGTGTTTCATTCAGTGAGTCCTTCCTCCCTGTGCCATGTTGTGTGAGTCTCTGCGGCTTGAAGCGACGCTGGGACCTGAGTCCTGGAAGTTGTTCTGTTCCCTGTCCTGTATAGCAGGCAGCTCGAGTCCGTAGATGGAGCCGCCATATGGTCATGATTCCTGGCTTTATATGCTGCTTTGCCTCGGGCGCTGTGTGTGGGTCAAAAGACTTGAAATCCTCTGCCCAGCGGATTCTGCTGGCGGGACTTGCAGTGCCCACCAACCTAGGGCTTCGCACCCTGAGGTGGGTGCCGGTCCTGAGGGAGCTTTCAGCTCTCCCCTCAGTGACCGTGTCCTCCTGTGTCTCACTTGTTTCCTGTCCTGGACTAGACTGTTTGTAAGTGTGTGTGTGTCGCCTTACTCCCCAGTGTCTAGCTCTTCCACCCCGGGTTCCTGAACTAGTGAGCAGAGGGTCCACTTCATTAGTGATGGCCACTCTCCAATGTCTCCACCTTAGCCCAGTCCCAATGAGAGGGCATCTAACTGTGTGTTTTGGTGGATTGTGATGGTTTTACCGGCGATGACCTCCTCTGTATCCGACATGAATACTGCACCTCTGGTGAGGTGCAGTACCCTGTGGTGACTGAAGGCTCAGGGGCACCACACATACCACTTCTGGGGAAGGGTGGGCTGGGTTTTTTCCATCCTCACTGATGACTCAAACAGTTTTTTGCATTTCGGGTCACATAAGGATCCTTTCAGGGTCACAAGGCATCATGAGGGAGAAAACCCAGCATTTGGTGACATCCATGGTTTCCACACTTCAGTTATTGCCTGCAAAGGATTCTCTAAAAAGTATTAAAAATTAATATGTTATTTGTGGTAAAGTAAATTTGTCCAATTACTTTTGAGTCTCTGAAATGAGGAGGCTTTGGAGAAAAATGTTTACAATTCCTAAATCTTTCTTTCTTTGATATTTTGTTCAATGCCTTTAAGGCCTCCAACACACATCCGTGCAGCCGGTACGTGTTTGGTACGTTTTTGCACGTACCGGCGTCACGGAGACACGTACGCCAATGCTACCCTATGGTAGCAGGCACACACACGTAAAACCACACGGAACGTGTGTCCATGTTGTTTGTACGTGTGTGCGTTTTCCAACATGGCCAACATGTCCATTTTTCGCCGGCATCATGCAGGCACGGACCCGCTAAAGTCAATGGGTCCGTGCCTGCACGGACGGCACACGTAGCATGTCCGTGTGCTATACGTACCGTCCGTGTGCGTTTTTTTTTGAGCGATGTCGGTCAATCTATTTTTTATGTGGTTGTCAGTCATTCTCCCTTTTTTTCTGTGTTTGTCAGTCAATATCCCTTTGTCGGTCGGTATCTCCCCCTCTCTCATACTTACCGATCCCCAATCATTAGCGCGACACTGCATGACTGTTAAAAAAGCTCCGGCGGCTTTTCCTCTTTTGAAAATGGCGGCCGCTCATTATTCAATCTCGTATTCCCTGCTTTCCCCGCCCACCGGTGCCTATGATTGGTTGCAGTCAGACACGCCCCCGCGCTAAGTGACAGCTGTCTCACTGCAACCAATCATCCTCACTGCTTCACCACCGTGCGGAGCTGCCGCCCCACCACCGTGCGGAGCTGCCGCCCCACCACCGTGCGGAGCTGCCGCCCCACCACCGTGCGGAGCTGCCGCCCCACCACCGTGCGGAGCTGCCGCCCCACCACCGTGCGGAGCTGCCGCCCCACCTACACCCCACCTACTGTCTCCTCCCCAAAATCCTTTAGGATGTAAGCCCGCAAGGGCAGGGCCCTCTTCCCCCTGTGCTAGTCTGTCTATTGTAACGTGTACATGTATTCTGTATGTAACCCCCTCATGTACAGCACCATGGAATCAATGGTGCTCTATAAATAAACAATAATAATAATAATAGTCGCCGGTGGGCGTGTCTATATCGCGCAGTTAATAAAATAAATAATTAAAAAAAAACGACGTGCAGTCCCCAACAATTTGGATACCAGCCAGGGTAAAGCCATACGACTGAAGGCTGGTATTCTCAGGATGGGGAGCTCCACGTTATGGGGAGCCCCACAGCCTAAAAATATCATCCAGCAGCCGCTCAGAATTGCCGCATCAATTAGATGCGGCAATTCCGGGACTCTATCCAGCTCATCACGAATTGCCCTGGTGCGGTGGCAATCGGGGTAATAAGGAGTTAATGGCAGCAACCCATAGCTGCCAATAAGTCCTAGATTAATCATGGCAGGCGTCTCCCCGAGATACCTTCCATGATTAACCTGTAAGTTAAAGTAAAAAAACACATACACCCGAAAAAATCCTTTATTTGAAATAATAAACAATACAAACAAATAGCCTCGTTCACCAATTTATTAAGTCCCAAAAACCCATCCAGGTCCGGCGTAATCCACGGAGGTCCCGCGACGCTTCCAGCTCTGCTACATGAAGCTGACAAGAGCTGCAGTAGAACACCGCTGCTCCTGACAGCTCCACACAGCAACTGAAGTGAGTAGCGCGATCACTCAGGTTACTAATGGCCACCGCTGAATCCTCCAACTGTGACAGGAAGTCGCCCAAGTAACTGAAGTGAGCTGAAGTCACAGGTGAGTTGCGGTCTCGGGTAGAGGACTCCAGCTGGCCGTGGGTAATCTGAGTGACAGCAGCGCTAATCGCGCTGCTCACTTCAGTCACTCAGGGGATTAGCGGTCACCAGTGAGTCCTTCACGGGTGACCGCTAATCACTACGCGACACACAGACAGAGCTGCGGTATGACAATGAAGTCGGGTGAAGTTCACCCAATTTCATTCTCATCACGCATCGCTGTCTGCTGTCAGCCGGCATGTAGCAACGTCATTGTGCATCACACACGGAACATTTCATATGGATAACACACGGACATTACACGTACGTATCTCACGCACACACAAACATTCCACATGCACACACGGCTAGCATACGCCATCACACGGATGTCACACGTACCGGAGAAACGCCCATAAAAAACGGAGCACGGACCAGAAAAACGGAACGTGAGACACGTACTTTTTTTATGCGGAGGTGTGTTTCAGGCCTAAAGGGAATCTGTCACCACTTTGATCTTTTTAAACTGTTAATATGGGCATACAGGTTATAGAATGCTGAAAAAAACATACCTGTATGCTTCATATCAGATGCCTTGTTGTGGATATATCATCTATTATCACTTTGTGTAAATGAGCTCTTCCAGGCTATGGGGCGGATGTTGCCTGGAAGATAACTCCGCCTCCAGAGATTATTTTAAATAAAAGGGGTGTAACTAGTGTGACACAATTAACTGACACAGAACAGGAGAAATTAAATTTGTCATCTTTCAGACACATTTTTGCAGCGTCCTGAGCTCTGCTTCATTGCAACAATATTGCAACCCTTTCTGCCTGCAAGCTGGAGGCTGAAGCGAGAGGAACCTGCAGAAGTGTCAGATATAATCACACACAGCTCTGCAGTGAGAGCGGCCAGCACACATCACACTGGTAATATCCCCTGTTATTTAAAATAATCTCTGGAGGTGGGTTATCTTCCAGGCAGCATCCGCCATATAACCTGGAAGAACTCATTTACATAAAGTGATAAAAGATGATATTTCAACAACAAGGCATCTGATATGACACATACAGGTATGGCTATTGTCAGCATTCTATAACCTGTATGCCTATATTAATAGATTAAAAAGGTCAAAGTGGTGACAGATTCCCTTTAATTAAACCTTAAAGTCTACACTTCAATTTCCTCTCAGTTGTTTCACTATAAATCAAAAAATAAAAAAAAATTGCGAAGATTCGGTCACTGTCCAAATATTTTTGCACATAACTGTATTCCCTATTTTTTAACTTTGACTTATTATAGTTTCAGCTTTTTTTGTGGATGCTGGATTTTTCCTCCCTATGGATTAAAGGGGGCTTTACACGCAACGACATCACTAACGAGATGTCGTTGGGGTCATGGAATTCGTGACGCACATCCGGCCTCGTTAGCGACGTCGTTGCGTGTGAAACGTACGAACGACCGCTAACGATCAAAATTACTCACCTAATCGTTGATCGTTGACACGTCGTTCTAATCCCAAATATCGTTGCTGGTGCTGGACGCAGGTTGTTCGTCGTTCCTGAGGCAGCACACATCGCTACGTGTGGGTGCTTTCACCAACGACATCGCTATCGATGTCGCTGAGATTAAAGCAGCCTTAAGCCTTATCCATTTGTAGTCGCTTTGTTCTTTTCCTACTTTATTAGCATTGTCTGTTTATATCATTTTACATTTTTCAATTTCAAATAATACATAAGGTTTAGACATTTTTGCTCTCCTGGTTACAATGTTCCATCCTTTCAGTTATCTATTCTCCCTCTCATTTACTTGCCCTGTGATATGCTCACGTCAGCGGGTAAGTAAATGCTCAATGGCGTCGGATAGTACAGCGCAGGTCCATGGCTTTCCTGCAGTCACTGTTATCACATGTGCAGTTGTACAGTAAACCTCAGCGACAGCTGGATTTAATAATGTTGTATAACTGATGTAAAGCATAAATGCAGTTTCCACTGGCACACGCAGCGGAGGAATAAAATAAATGGCTTGGCGGATGCCTGCGGTGAGGTTAGTGTAACACAAGAACACTTTATCACTTCCATCCAGTAAAAAATACTGCCCCTATTCATCCCTTAATGTGTAGTTTCCAATAAATAATACCATAAAATATATGGGACGGCCACGTTTTGTTGTGCTTTCCGAGGATCCTGCTGAGATTCCAGTTTGTTTTTCTTCTCAGCAATGTTCCTATTTTTATTCACTTATTAGGAATCATTGTCAGTTCAGTTACAGGGGAAAGTATCCTCCGTTCTGCGATGTGCGGTGTCGGTGTGCTATGATCAAGGAACCCTGCCAACTCTGTATTTCTGTTTGAAGAAATGTATCTGTAAGATGGGGGTTTCGAAAGTTTAAAATATATCTATATATACATTAATATAAAAATAGTCTATAGACGTATATTAATCTCTTTACGCCTTTTAACAAAAGATCACAGAGATTGTCAAACTGAATCATCTGTTTTACGGGATTTACACTTCAATAACAGGGTTGTTTTTTCAACTTACTCCACTAGATCATCCCCTGTGATCCGATCCTGCAGAAGATTTAAGCGGGCTTTACACGACACGATATCGTTAATGAATTATCGTCGAGGTCACATTGTTTGTGTCATTAACGAGATCGCAGCGTGTGACAGCTAGGAGCGTCCTTAAACGATCGCAAAAGCAGTCAAAATCGTTTGCTGCGGAGAGGTCGTCCTGAAACAAAAAATCGTTTTCTTTTTATTAGCGATGTTGTTCCCCGTTCCTGCGGCAGCACACATCGCTGTGTGTGACACCGCAGGAGCGAGGAAAATCTCCTTACCTGCCTCCACCGGCAATGCGGAAGGAAGAAGGTGGGTGGGATGTTACGTCCCGCTCATCTCCGCCCCTCCGCTTCTATTGGACGCCTGCCGTGTGACGTCGCTGTGACGCCGCACGACCCGCCCCCTTAGAAAGGAGGCGGTTTGCCGGCCAGAGCGACGTCGCAGAGCAGGTATGTGCGTGTGACGCTAGCCGTAGCGATAATGTTCGCTACGGCAGCGATCACACAATATCGCACGTACGACGGGGGCGGGTGCTATCGCAATCAACATCACTAGCAGATGCTAGCAATGTCGCAGCGTGTAAACCCCGCTTTAGACGTAGACTATGTTCATATTAGCGTTTGTTTTTCTGTTCCATTATAGGAACAAAAAATTTGAATTACCGTATTTTTCAGATTATGAGACGCACTTTTCCTTCCAAAAATTTGGGAGGGAAATGGGGGGGTGCATCTTATCAGCAGAATGTAGGGATGGTGGAGAGGGTCATAGGAGGCAGGGGAATTGCTGCGGGCTGTGCGCTGTTCTCTGGGCGGTGCTGATGCTGCGGGTGGGGCTGATGTCACGCTGTGCTCACTGCGGGGGGTGAGGCAGGGGCCCTCTTGAAAATGTTGGCTTTGCGGGCTTCAAATAATAGAGCCAAGAGTCGGCGTGCGTGCAGATTGAGCTCTCGGCTCAAGATCTCATCTGTGCACGTGCCGACTCTGGTTTATTGATCTCCATGCAGCGGACGTAAGGAAAATGGTGCCTGGAAGGGGAATGTACGCAGATGAGACCTCGGCTCATCATTGAGCCGATAGCTCAATCTGCTCCGTGTGCTAACTCCGGCGCCATTTCTTGGAAGCCCGCACCGCCGACAGTTTCTAGATGCTCCTGCCTCACAGCGCCCACAGCGAGCCTCACTCCACCACTGCTGCTGTCCCCCGGTAAGACACCACCGTATAATAAGATGGACCCCATTTTTGTTTTTTACCTTTTTTTTCCTCTAAATTTGGGGTGCATCTTATAATTCACTGCTTCTTTTAGAATGAAAAATACGGTAATTCAGGAGACGGATACATCACATGCAAGATACAAATGGTGCCAAATAGAACTCTTTGACTATGATGGAAATCCAATGTATCCAATTATTCTGTCCATCATATTAC
Source organism: Anomaloglossus baeobatrachus (assembly GCF_048569485.1). Lineage (NCBI taxonomy): Eukaryota > Metazoa > Chordata > Amphibia > Anura > Aromobatidae > Anomaloglossus > Anomaloglossus baeobatrachus. Next base: position 728,767,078 of record NC_134354.1, read on the forward strand.
CAGAAAAAAATAGCAATTTTTTTCCCTTAAAAGCAAACATGTAGACAGGTATCATTACAAGTAAGTGAGCCAACTTCTAGTTAAGCATGTACAGCAATGGCTTAAAGTGTTGGCACCCTTGAAATTGTTCCAGAAAATTATTGCAATCACATATGTTTATTTCCTTTGTGTGTATGGGGACAACAAAAAAACAAACAAGCATAGAAGAAAAGGCAAATTGGACATAATTTCACACAAAACCCCAAAAGTGGGCCAGGCAAAATTGTTCGCATCATCAGCTTAATATTTGGTTGCACATCCTTTGAAATAAATTACTACAATCGATCGCTTCCTATAACCGTCCACAAGCTTCTTAAACTTCTCAAATGGAATTTTGGACTCTTCTTTATAAACTGCTCCAGGTCTCTCATATCTGAAGGCACCTTCTCCCAACAGCAATTTTAAGATCTCTTAAGATTTGGACATATTGCTGCCACTTCAGAACTCTCTAGCACATTGTTTCCATCCATTTCTGGGGGCTTCTTGAAGTATGTTTGGGGTCATTGTCCTACTGGTAGACCCATGACCAAGTACGCAAACCCAGCTTTTCTCCTGCTGGAAAACCCATGACCAAGTACGCAAACCCAGCTTTCTGACACTGGGCACTACATTGGGAACCAAAATTGTTTGGAAATATATAGATTTCATGATGCCTTGCACTCAGTGAAGGCATTCAATGCTAGAGGCAGCAAATCTCCCCAAAAGTATCTTTGAACCTCCACCATACTTGACTATAGGTACTGTGTTCTTTTCTTTGTAGGCCTCATTCTGTTTTCAGTATTCAGTAGAATTATGTGCTTTACCAAAAAGTTCTATCTCAATCTCATCTGCCCATAAGACACATTCCCAGAAAAATTTTGGCAAACTGCAGTCTAGCTTTTTTATATATCTGTGTCAGCAGTGGGGTCCTCCTGGGTCTCCTGCCATAGCATTTAATTTCATTCAAATGTTGATGGCTAGTTCATGATGACACTGATGCACACTAAGCCTGCAGGACAGCTTACATTTCTTTGGAACTTGATTGGGGCTGCTTATCCATCATTTGGATTATACTGTGTTGCAACTGTTCATCAGTTTTTTTCTGCCGTCCACATCCAGGGAGATTCGTCACAGTGCCATGGGTTACATAGTTACATAGTTATTTTGGTTGAAAAAAGACTTAGGTCCATCTAGTTCAACCTTCCTCCACCAGTTCTACATTTGGTCACTAAGTCATTTATAACCAACAATGTTGTGTGTACTGAGGAAATCATCCAGCCCTTTTTTAAAAGCTGTTATAGTATCTGCCATTACTACCTCTTGTGGTAGGGCATTCCACAGTCTGACTGCTCTAACTGTAAAGAACCCTTTCCTATTTAGCTGTTGGAATCGCTTTTCTTCCACTCGCAGTGAATGCCTCCTGGTCCTTAGTATTGTCTTTGGAAGAAATAAGTCATGTGCCAGTCTTTTATATTGACCACACATGTATTTATACATATAAATGAGATCTCCTCTGAGACGTCTTTTTTCTAAGCTAAACATATCTAACTTTTTTAACCTGTCATCATATGGGAGGCCTTCCATTCCTTGTAATAGTCTAGTTGCCCGCCTTTGAACTGACTCTAAGGGGTACTTTGCACACTGCGACATCGCAAGCCGATGCTTGCGATGCTGAGCGCGATAGTACCCGCCCCCGTAGCAGGTGCGATATCCTGTGATTGCTGCCTTAGCGAATATTATCGCTACGGCAGCTTCACATGCACTCACCTGCCCTGCGACGTTGCTGTGGCCGGCGACCCACCTCCTTCCTAAGGGGGCGGGTCATGCGGCGTCATAGCGACGTCACACGGCAGGCGGCCAATAGCAGCGGAGGGGCGGAGATGAGCAGGATGTAAACATCCCGCCCACCTCCGTCCTTCCTCATTGCAGCCGGGACGCAGGTAGGAGATATTCCTCGCTCCTGCGGATTCACACACAGCGATGTGTGCGGCCGCAGGAACGAGAAACAACATCGTACCTGTCGCTGCATCGGCAATATGGAAATGTCGGACCCTACACCGATGATACGATAATGACGCTTTTGCGCTCGTTAATCATATCAAAAAGAATTTGCACACTACGATATCAACTGCGATGCCGGATGTGCGTCACTTTCGATTTGACCCCATCGACATCGCACCTGCGATGTCATAGTGTGCAAAGCCCGCCTAACTTCTGAATGTCCTTTTTAAAATGTGGAGCCCAAAACTGGATCCCATATTCCAGATATGGCCTTAAAAGTGATCTATAGAGGGGTAACAATACGTTGGGATCACGGGATCTAATCTCTCTTTTTATACACCCTAGAATCTTGTTTGCTTTAGCAGCTGCTGCCTGACATTGAGTGCTGCTGCTCAGCTTATTTGTAATGAGAATACCCAAGTCCTTCTCCTGTTCTGAGGTCTCGAGTTTACTTCCATTCCAGGGTGTAAACCTCTTGATCATATTGCGCACCATGGACAAAGGAACATCGAGATCTCTGGAGATGGACTTGTAACCTTGAGATTCCTGATATTTTTTTTAGCAATTTTGGTCCTAAAATCCTCATATATTCTCTTCTCCTCTTTCTGTTCTCCATGCTTTGTGTGCCACAGACAGACACACAATGCAAATACTAAGTCAATTTCTCCCCTTTTTATCTGGTTTCAGGTGTGATTTTCATATTGCCCACACTATTAGTTTTCACAGCTGAGTTTGAAGGAGTATCACATGCTTGAAACAAAGTTGTTTACCTATAATTTAAAGATGACAACAATTTTGTCTGGCCCATTTTGAGGGTTTTGTGTGAAATTATTTCCAATTTGCCTTTTTTTCAATTTTTTTGGGGTGTTTTTCCAATACACACAAAGAAATTAAAAGTGTATAACAAAACATGTGTAATTGCAATAATTTTCTGGGAGAAATATTTTATTTTCTGGAACAATTTCAAGTGTGCCAATACTTTCAGCCTTGACTGTATATAGACAATCCAAAATTACTTACTCTTTACCTAGTACAGAAGATCAATCCATTTGAAGGGGTTATATTGTAGTACCAAGCACAGCTGCACTTTTATGGAGACAGTCAACTAAAGCACTGCAGAACCTGGAGCAGAGGCTGCGGTTTTGTGCTCAGCTATTTTCATCAATCTCATAGCATTTGATGGAGTGCGGAAGGGAGCATACTTGTTCACCCTGGTCCTCATAAGAAGGAATGGGGTACTCACCCTCTTAGAATTTTTCATGTTTTGCTTTCTCACAACATGGAATTTCAATTATTTTTTGAGGGTTTGCATCAGTTCATGTAAAGAACATGTCTACAACTGTGAACATTTGGTTTTCTTTTTATTGTGAAGCAAAACAAAAAATAGTACTAAATAATTGAAACGTCAGTGTGCATAACTACTCCACCCCCCCACGTCAGTACTTTGTAAAGCCTCCCATTGCAGTAATTACAGCTGCAACTTGCTTTAGATAATTCTCTATGAACTTTCCACATCTTGCAACTGGGATTTTAGCCCATTCCTCAAGGCAAAACTGTTCCAGCACCTTCAAGTTAGATGGTTTCCTCTGGTAAACAGAAATCTTCAAGTCTAACCATAGATTGACAATTGAATTAAGATCTGGGCTTTGACTTGGCCACTACATACATTTACACGTTTGCCCTTAAACCACTTGAGTGTTGCTTTAGCAGTATGCTTTGTGTCATTGTCTTGTTGGAAGCTAAACCTCCATCCTGGTCTCAAATCACTGATAGGCTGAAACAGGTTTTGCTCTAGAATATCCCTGTAGTTCACACCATCCATTTTACCTTTGACTCGGACCAATTTCCCTGTCCCTGCTGCCAAAAAATATTCCCACTACATGATGCTTCCACCACTATGTTTCACTGTGGGGATGTTGTTCTTATTGTGATGAGCTGTGTTGGTTTGGCACCAGACACAGAGTTTACCTTTGTGGCCAAAAAGTTCAATTTTGGTCTAATCTGAGCACAACACCTTCTTCCATACATTTGGGGAGTCTCCCACATGTCTTTTGTCAAACTCAAAATGAGCCTTCCAATTTTTGGCTGTAAGTAAAGTCTTTTTTTCTGTCCCCACTTCAATAAAGACCAGTGTGTGGCTTAATGTGGTCACATAGACAAATACTCTGGTCTCTGCCTGGGAACTCTGCAAGTCCTTCAAAGTTATCTTTGGTCTCTGTGCTGCCTCTCTGATTAATGCTCTCCTTATCTGGGCTGAGAGTTTTGGTGGGTGTCCCTCTCTTGGCAGGTTTGTTGTAGTACCATCTTCTTCCATTTGATAATAGATTTAATGGTGCTCCCGGGGATCATCAGAGATTGGGGTATTACTTTAGAACCCAACCCCGACTTGCACTTCTCAGAACATACCTCTGACTTGTTTGGAGATTTCCTTGATCTTCATGATGATGTTTGGCTAGTGGTGCCTCTTGCGTCATTGTGTGCAGCCTCTGTGGCCTTTCAGAAAAGGTGAGAATATACTGACCGACCCCGGGACACTTAGATTGCACACAGGTGAACTACCGCTCACTAAGCATGTGAAGTATGAAGGTAATTACTTGTACCAACAATTTTTAGAAGCTTTACAATAAAATAGGTGAATACATATGCACATGTCAATTTTTATTTATTGGATCCCATAAATTAAATTTTTACCTATATTTGCTTTCCTTCCCTTCCACATCTTAAGAAGGCTTTACACACTGCGATATCGCTAACAATTTATCGTTGAGGTCACGGTGTTTGTGTGACGCACATCCGGCGTCGTTAGCGACATCGCAGCGTGTGACACGTACGAGCGACCTTCTATGATTGCAAAAGTGGTAAAAATTGTTGGTGTTGGAGAGGTCGTCCATAAACCAAATATCGTTGTTTGGTGAGTAGCAATGTTGTTCGTCGTTCCTGCGGCACCACACATCGCTATGTGTGTGACACCGCAGGAGGGACGAAAATCTCCTTACCAGCGTCCACCGGAAAAGAAGGAAGGAGGTGGGCGGCATGTTACGTCCCGCTCATCTCCACCCCTCCGCTCCTATTGGCCGGCCGCTTAGTGACGCCACAGTGATGTCGCTATGACGCCGAACGCACCTCCCCCTTGAGGGAGGGATTGTTGTTCTGCGGTCACAGCGACGTCGCTGACAAGGTATGTGCGTGTGACGCTGCTGTAGTGATAATGTTCGCTACGGCAGCGATCAACACATATCGCAAATACGACGGGGGTGGGTGCTATCGCACGCGTGTAAAGCACCCTTTAGACTATTTAGTCTTCATGCATCCCGTCCAAATCGGATTACAACAATATTTAAATACAGAGTGCAAGTGTTACGGGGGGACTTGCAGAACAGGATAAGGTGGTAAATATCCCAATCGCCAGTCGGGGCCCACCGTGCTCCAGATAACAAAGGAGCTGCTGGCAACCCGAAGGTTAGGCGGAGAATACAGAGCTGGGTGGCTCTGAGATAACCCAGGAGACCTGGGAACCAGTCACGTGTGTAGGGACACGTCAGACCGAATGACAACCCAGTTAGCGTTTCAGTGTACCTATGGCGCTACACCGACCACGTGTGCAGGGAACACATCAGGCTGGGTGGTGACCAGGTAGCGTTGATCGGAAGACCGCCGCAAAAGCGCCCAGTCGGCCACGTGTGTACGACACGTCAGACCGGGCGGTCCCCCGATCAGCGTTTCTGGCCACCAGGGCTCTCAACTGGCCACGTGTGTACAGGACACGTCAGGCCAGGTGGTCACACTGGTAGCATTGACTGGGAAGCCGATACGAGGGGAACAGGGTCCACACACCCAGCCCAGGAACTCTCTGTTGACGCCACAGGGGTCCTAGGGTACGCTGTCCGTGTGCGTTGTGGGCACAAGCGGACAGGTGGCACAGCAGCCGCAGCCAAGTTAACTCCTCTGGGCTGCACAAGCAGGACTGGACGGTAGGAGGTGGAAGCCCGGCGCCTGACCCTAACGTGCTGAGCCATGAGTGTCTTGGCGTGACAAACACCGTAACAAAATAGGCAAAAAGCCAAGGGGGTGAATACTTTCACAAGCCACTGTATATTTAATGTCCAGAACATTCCTTTATAGTCTAACCTTAAACCATACCTTAGAATTCAATGTCTGTTGTTTATTCCCAAACATCGCACCACTCTCGTCCATTGGCTGTATCTGCTCTTGTAGATTCGTCCCATTTACCTGAAGAAGATTGGCATTGTTTCTATTAAAATTGAGATTTGCAGCTCACCTAGGCCAATCCCTGTATTTTAATATAAAACCATAAATTTAATGATATACACACGTGGTCAAAATTGTTGGTACTCCTCGTTTAATGAAAGAAAAACCCACAATGGTCACAGAAATAACTTGATTCTGACAAAAGTAATAAATAAAAATTCTATGAAAATGAACAAATGAAAGTTGGACATTGCTGTTTTTCTGCTTCCACAGAATTAAAAAAAACCAAAACTCATGAAACAGCCTGGACAGAAATGATGGCGCCCTCCTCCTCCTCCTGTTCCTCCTCCTCAAGTTAATATTTTGTTGCACAACCTTTTGAGGCAATCACTGAAATCAAACGAATCCTGTAAAGCCCGCTTTACACGCTACAAGATATCTTACGATGTGTCGGCGGGGTCACGTCGTAAGTGACGCACATCCGGCATCGTAAGGTATGTTGTAGCATGTGACAGCGACGTGCAATTGCGATTGAACAAAAAACCATTCATCGCATGCGCGTCGTTCATTCCTGACGAATTGAACGTCAGATTGTTCATCGTACTCAGGGTAGCGCACATCGCAGTGTGTGACACCCCGGGAACGATGAACAGATCTCACCTGCCTCCTGCGGCTCCCGGCCCACAATGCGGAAGGAAGAAGGTGGGCGGGATGTTTACGTCCCGCTCAGCTCCGCCCCTCCGCTTCTATTGGCCGGCTGCCGCGTGACGTTGATGTGACGCCAAACGTCCCTCCCACTCCAGGAAGTGGAAGTTCACCGCCCACATCGAGGTCCTTTGGTAGGTAAGTATGTGTGACGGGGGTTAATCGTACAGTTAGGTCCAGAAATATTTGGACAGTGACACAATTTTCGCGAGTTGGGCTCTGCATGCCACCACATTGGATTTGAAATGAAACCTCTACAACAGAATTCAAGTGCAGATTGTAACGTTTAATTTGAAGGGTTGAATAAAAATATCTGATAGGAATTGTACACATTTCTTTACAAACACTCCACATTTTAGGAGGTCAAAAGTAATTGGACAAATAAACCAAACCCAAACAAAATATTTTTATTTTCAATATTTTGTTGCGAATCCTTTGGAGGCAATCACTGCCTTAAGTCTGGAACCCATGGACATCACCAAACGCTGGGTTTCCTCCTTCTTAATGGTTTGCCAGGCCTTTACAGCCGCAGCCTTCAGGTCTTGCTTGTTTGTGGGTCTTTCCGTCTTAAGTCTGGATTTGAGCAAGTGAAATGCATGCTCAATTGGGTTAAGATCTGGTGATTGACTTGGCCATTGCAGAATGTTCCACTTTTTTGCACTCATGAACTCCTGGGTAGCTTTGGCTGTATGCTTGGGGTCATTGTCCATCTGTACTATGAAGCGCCGTCCGATCAACTTTGCGGCATTTGGCTGAATCTGGGCTGAAAGTATATCCCGGTACACTTCAGAATTCATCCGGCTACTCTTGTCTGCTGTTATGTCATCAATAAACACAAGTGACCCAGTGCCATTGAAAGCCATGCATGCCCATGCCATCACGTTGCCTCCACCATGTTTTACAGAGGATGTGGTGTGCCTTGGATCATGTGCCGTTCCCTTTCTTCTCCAAACTTTTTTCTTCCCATCATTCTGTACAGGTTGATCTTGGTCTCATCTGTCCATAGAATACTTTTCCAGAACTGAGCTGGCTTCATGAGGTGTTTTTCAGCAAATTTAACTCTGGCCTGTCTATTTTTGGAATTGATGAATGGTTTGCATCTAGATGTGAACCCTTTGTATTTACTTTCATGGAGTCTTCTCTTTACTGTTGACTTAGAGACAGATACACCTACTTCACTGAGAGTGTTCTGGACTTCAGTTGATGTTGTGAACGGGTTCTTCTTCACCAAAGAAAGTATGCGGCGATCATCCACCACTGTTGTCATCCGTGGACGCCCAGGCCTTTTTGAGTTCCCAAGCTCACCAGTCAATTCCTTTTTTCTCAGAATGTACCCGACTGTTGATTTTGCTACTCTAAACATGTCTGCTATCTCTCTGATGGATTTTTTCTTTTTTTTCAGCCTCAGGATGTTCTGCTTCACCTCAATTGAGAGTTCCTTAGACCGCATGTTGTCTGGTCACAGCAACAGCTTCCAAATGCAAAACCACACATCTGTAATCAACCCCAGACCTTTTAACTACTTCATTGATTACAGGTTAACGAGGGAGACGCCTTCAGAGTTAATTGCAGCCCTTAGAGTCCCTTGTCCAATTACTTTTGGTCCCTTGAAAAAGAGGAGGCTATGCATTACAGAGCTATGATTCCTAAACCCTTTCTCCGATTTGGATGCGAAAACTCTCATATTGCAGCTGGGAGTGTGCACTTTCAGCCCATATTATATATATAATTGTATTTCTGAACATGTTTTTGTAAACAGCTAAAATAACAAAACTTGTGTCACTGTCCAAATATTTCTGGACCTAACTGTATGTGCGGCACATTCAACAAATTGAACGTGCTGCACATACGATGGTGGCGTTGCAACGTGTAAAGCAGGCTTAACTGTCAATGAGACTTCTGCACCTCTGGACAGGTATTTTGGCCGCTCCTCAAGAGCAAACTGCTCCAGTTGTCTGGTGTTTGAAGGTTGCCTTTTCCAGACGGCAGGTTTCAGCTCTTTCCAATGATGCTCAATAGGATTTATGTCAGGACTCATAGAAGCTACTTCAGAATAGTCCAATATTTTCCTCTTAGCTATTCTTGGGTGTTTTTAGCTGTGTGTTTTGGGTCATTATCTTGTTGCAAGACCCATGACCTGCGACTGAGACCAAGCTTTTGTAGCGCCCCATGGGGCAGGTGGTTAACCTACTCGTTGCCGGGCTGTTGCGTGTCGGGTCAGGCGATGTCACGGGTGGCCTTGCCCGGTTCCGTTCCCCCGAGGTTTGCAGCAAATGAAGGGAAAGTGGGGTGGTTGGGAAAGTTTGTCGTGACGCCACCTGTGGTATGCGGCCAGGGATTAGCCGCCGCTGCAGGGTTCCTTGCTGGGGCTGGTGGTAGTGCAGCATGGGTATGATCACTCCCCACAAGCGGAGCGGGCCCCAAGAGGATGGTGAGGGTTGTAGTGGTGCAATGGGGTGCAGGGCTGGGATGCTGACAGTAACTGGATGACACCAGTTGGTAGTTTCCTCTTTACCTTTATGGTCAGGTGTTATGTTCCAGGTTTTACAGTGGACCGGTCAGCCCAGAAGCAGCATGGATCTCTCCTTGCCTGGAGGGTTGGAGGCCTTCCTTAATGCGCTCTTGGTGGGAGCCGCTGCAGCCTGGAGCAGCACAGCGTCCCCTTCTCTCTCTTTACTTTAAGAAGACTGTCCCCTGTGACGGGCAATGTGAACCGGTTATGGGACCCGCTTGTATTACTGCGATCCCGGGTTCTATATTGCTGCTGCATTTAGGAACTAAGGTGGGCCAGGAATGTAGAATCTCTTGCCCTCCAGGTTTTGCTACTGAGCCATTAGCACCCAGTAACTGAGGGTCCCAGTGTCCTGTCCTAGTGCTCGGTCCTGGAAAGCTAACACAGAAGCTCTCAAACAGTGACCGCTCTTTCTCCTCGGCAACACTGTTCTAACCCACTTCTTTCCTGTTCCCTCTAACCCTTCCCTCAGGTCAGCATGTACAGAGAGACTCCCTTCAAAACAGGTTATGAGCTCCCCCTGCTGGCCTGGAGTAGGAGATGTTGTATGTGATTTTCCTGACAAGGAGAGGTCCCCACGCTGCCTCCAAACATAGCATTGATCCCAGTGAGAACAACGCCACTGTGGCTCCCATGACCACTGGGGTGCCACACTTTCTGACACTGGGCAGCACATTTCTCTCTAGAATCCCTTGATTATCTTGAGATTTCATTGTACCCTGCACAGATTCAAGACACTCCGTGCCAGATGCAGCAAAGCAGCCCCAGAGCATAACAGAGCCTCCTCCATGTTTCACCGTAGGAACAGTGTTTTTTTTTATATGCTTCATTTTTCTGTCTGTGAACATAGAGCTAATGTGCCTTGCCAAAAAGTTCCATTTTTGTCTCATCTGTGAATAGGACATTCTCCCAGAAGCTTTGTGGTCTGTCAACATGTAGTTTGGCAATTTCCAGTCTGGCTTTTTTATGATCTTTTTTCAACAATGGTGTCCTCCTTGGTCTTCTCTCATGAAGTCCACTTTGGCTCAAACAACACCGAATGGTGCAATGTGACATTGATGTTCCTTGAGCTTCAAGTTCACCTTTAATCTCTTTAGAAGTTTCTCTGGGCTCTTTTGTTACCATTTGTATTATATGTCTCTTTGATTTGTCATGAATTTTTCTCCTGTGGCCTTATTCAGGGAGGTTGGCTAAAGTCCCATGGATGTTAAATTTCTGAATAATATGTGCAACTGTAGTCACAGGAACATCAAGCTGCTTTGAGATGGTCTTACAACCTTTACCTTTAACATGTTTGTCTATAATTTTCTTTCTAATCTCCTGAGACAACTCTTTCCTTTGCTTCCTCTGGTTCATGTTGCGTGTGGTATGCACCATGTCACCAAACAGCACAGTGAATATCTGTAACTCTATATAAAGGCCCACTGACTGGATACAAGCTTGTAGACACCTGTGATGCTAATTAACAGACGCACCTTGATTTAACATATCCCTTTTGTCACATTATTTTCAGGGGAACCATCATTTCTGTCCTGGCCTATTTCATGAGTTTCATTTTTAAAAAATTCTGTGGAAGCAGAAAGCAATGTCTGACTTTCATTTGTTCATTTTTAATGTATTATTACTTTTGTCAGATTCAAGTTATTTCTGTGACTATTGTGGATTTTTCTTTCATTAAATGAGGGGTACCAACAATTTTGACCATGTCTGTACATATTATTAAACTTATGGTTTTATATTGAAATATGAGGATTGGTCTATGTGAGCTCAATATATATGAACTAGAAGGTGGCCCGATTCTACGCATCGGGTATTCTAGAATTTACGTATTGTGTAGTTCATGTATGATTTTTGTTTTATATATATATATATATATATATATATATATATATATAGATGTTGTTGTGTGTAGTTACCAAGTGTTTGTGTAGGGCGCTGTACATGTTCTGGGTGTTGTCTGGGTGTGGCAGGGGGTGAGAGCGGTGTTATATGTGTGTTGCGTGTGTTGCGTTGTTTGTGGAGCGCTGTGTGTCTGTAGTGTTGTGTGTGTGTGTGTTGCGCGGTTTGTGTGGGTGTGGTGTGTTTTGGGGGAGGTATGTTTTGTGCAATGTGTGTGTTGTGCGGTATATGCGTATATTTATGTATGCCGTGGTGTTTGTGTGTTGGGTGTTGTGTGTGTGTAGCGTTGTCTGTGTGTGTGGGTGTCTGTGTAGGGCGGTGTTTGTGGTTCCCAGTGTGTGTGTGGTGTGTTGTGTGTGTGTGTGTGTGTTGGGGGGAGGTGTGCACCTCCCATCGCGCTCCATCCCCCATGCTGCGCACCCCCCATCGTGCTCCATCCCCCATGCTGCGCACTCCCCATCGTGCTCCATCCCCCATGCTGCACACTCCCCATCATGCTCAATCCCCTATGCTGCGCATTCCCCATCGTGCTCCATCTCCCATGCTGCGCACTCCCCATCGTGCTCCATCCTCCATGCTGCGCACTCCCAAACGTGCTCCATCCGCCATGCTGCGCACTCCCAAACGTGCTCCATCCGCCATGCTGCGCACTCCCAAACGTGGTCCATCCGCCATGCTGCGCTCTCCCAAACGTGCTCCATCCGCCATGCTGCGCACTCCCAAACGTGCTCCATCCGCCATGCTGCGCACTCCCCATCGTGCTGCATCCCCCATGCGTGCTCCATCCGCCATGCTGCGCACTCCCAAACTTGCTCCATCCGCCATGCTGCGCACTCCCAAACGTGGTCCATCCGCCATGCTGCGCACTCCCAAACGTGGTCCATCCGCCATGCTGCGCACTCCCAAACGTGCTCCATCCGCCATGCTGCGCACTCCCAAACGTGCTCCATCCGCCATGCTGCGCACTCCCAAACGTGGTCCATCCGCCATGCTGCGCACTCCCAAACGTGCTCCATCCGCCATGCTGCGCACTCCCAAACGTGGTCCATCCGCCATGCTGCGCACTCCCAAACGTGCTCCATCTGCCATGCTGCGCACTCCCAAACGTGCTCCATCCGCCGTGCTGCGCACTCCCAAACGTGGTCCATCCGCCATGCTGCGCACTCCCAAACGTGCTCCATCCGCCGTGCTGCGCAATCCCAAACGTGGTCCATCCGCCATGCTGCGCACTCCCAAACGTGCTCCATCCGCCATGCTGCGCACTCCCAAACGTGCTCCATCCGCCATACTGCACACTCCCCATCGTGCTGCATCCCCCATGCTGTGCACTCCCAAACGTGCTCCATCCGCCATGCTGCGCACTCCCAAACGTGCTCCATCCACCATGATGCGCACTCCCAAACGTGCTCCATCCGCCATGCTGCGCACTCCCAAACGTGCTCCACCCGCCATGCTGCGCATGTTGGGGGGAGGTGTGCACCTCCCATCGCGCTTTATGCCCCATGCTGCGCACCCCCCATCGTGCTCCATCCCCCCATGCTGCGCACTCCCCATCATGCTCCATCCCCCATGCTGCACACTCCCCATCATGCTCAATCCCCTATGCTGCGCATTCCCCATCGTGCTCCATCTCCCATGCTGCGCACTCCCCATCGTGCTCCATCCTCCATGCTGCGCACTCCCAAACGTGCTCCATCCACCATGCTGCGCACTCCCAAACGTGCTCCATCCGCCATGCTGTGCACTCCCAAACGTGGTCCATCCGCCATGCTGCGCTCTCCCAAACGTGCTCCATCCGCCATGCTGCGCACTCCCAAACGTGCTCCATCCGCCATGCTGCGCACTCCCCATCGTGCTGCATCCCCCATGCGTGCTCCATCCGCCATGCTGCGCACTCCCAAACGTGCTCCATCCGCCATGCTGCGCACTCCCAAACGTGCTCCATCCGTCATGCTGCGCACTCCCAAACGTGGTCCATCCGCCATGCTGTGCACTCCCAAACGTGGTCCATCCGCCATGCTGCGCACTCCCAAACGTGGTCCATCCGCCATGCTGCGCACTCCCAAACGTGCTCCATCCGCCATGCTGCGCACTCCCAAACGTGCTCCATCCGCCATGCTGCGCACTCCCAAACGTGCTCCATCCGCCATGCTGCGCACTCCCAAACGTGCTCCATCCGCCATACTGCGCACTCCCCATCGTGCTGCATCCCCCATGCTGCGCACTCCCAAACGTGCTCCATCCGCCATGCTGCGCACTCCCAAACGTGCTCCATCCGCCATGCTGCGCACTCCCAAACGTGCTCCATCCGCCATGCTGCGCACTCCCAAACGTGCTCCATCCGCCATGCTGCACACTCCCAAACGTGGTCCATCCGCCATGCTGCGCACTCCCAAACGTGGTCCATCCGCCATGCTGCGCACTCCCAAACGTGCTCCATCCGCCATGCTGCGCACTCCCAAACGTGCTCCATCCGCCATGCTGCGCACTCCCAAACGTGGTCCATCCGCCATGCTGCGCACTCCCAAACGTGCTCCATCTGCCATGCTGCGCACTCCCAAACGTGGTCCATCCGCCATGCTGCGCACTCCCAAACGTGCTCCATCCGCCATGCTGCGCACTCCCAAACGTGCTCCATCCGCCGTGCTGCGCACTCCCAAACGTGGTCCATCCGCCATGCTGCGCACTCCCAAACGTGCTCCATCCGCCGTGCTGCGCAATCCCAAACGTGGTCCATCCGCCATGCTGCGCACTCCCAAACGTGCTCCATCCGCCATGCTGCGCACTCCCAAACGTGCTCCATCCGCCATACTGCGCACTCCCCATCGTGCTGCATCCCCCATGCTGTGCACTCCCAAACGTGCTCCATCCGCCATGCTGCGCACTCCCAAACGTGCTCCATCCACCATGCTGCGCACTCCCAAACGTGCTCCATCCGCCATGCTGCGCACTCCCAAACGTGCTCCACCCGCCATGCTGCGCACTCCCAAACGTGCTCCATCCTCCATGCTGCGCACTCCCCATCGTGCTCCATTTCCCATGCTGCGCACCCCCCATCGTGCTCCATCCCCCATGCTGCACCAGCATCAGCCTCTCTGCCCCCAGCATCAGCCTCTCTCCTCCCAGCATCAGCCTCTCTCCTCCCAGCATCAGCCTCTCTGTCTCCAGCATCAGCCTCTCTGTCCCCAGCATCAGCCTCTCTCCTCCCAGCCTCAGCCTCCCCCAGCATCAGCTTCTCTTCTCTCAGCCTCCCCCCTCCCAGCCTCCCCCAGCATCAGCCTCCCCCTCCCAGCCTACCCCAGCATCAGCCTCCCCCTCCCAGCCTCCCCCAGCATCAGCCTCTCGCCTCCCAGCCTCCCCCAGCATCAGCCTCTCTCTTCCCAGCCTCCCCCAGCATCAGCCTCTCTCCTCCCAGCCTCCTCCAGCATCAGCCTCTCTCCTCCCAGCCTCCCCCAGCATCAGCCTCCCCCTCCCAGCCTCCCCCAGCATCAGCCTCTCTACTCCCAGCCTCCCTCCTCCCAGCCTCCCCCAGCATCATCCTCCCCCTCCCAGCCTCCCCCAGCATCAGCCTCTCTCCTCCCAGCCTGCCCCAGCATCAGCCTCTCTCCTCTCAGCCTCCCCCAGCATCAGCCTACACCCTCCCAGCCTCCCCCAGCATCAGCCTACCCCAGCATCAGCCTACCCCAGCATCAGCCTCTCTCCTCCCAGCCTCCCCCAGCATCAGCCTCCCCCTCCCAGCCTTCCCCAGGATCAGCCTCTCTCCTCCCAGCCTCCCCCAGCATCAGGGTCCCCCTCCCAGCCTTCCCCAGGATCAGCCTCTCTCCTCCCAGCCTCCCCCAGCACGCCGTGCTCCTCTGCCGACACTCACAGATCCGATCGCATACACTCACACACACACTGACGATATCGCACATACGCGCTCACACTCACAACATCCGGAGATACCATATGCTTCTTGCCATGTGATCCTCCGGCAGGTCCTGGAAGGTCACTGCACAGTATCGCCGCTGAGAAGCAAGCGATATCCCAGGATGTTGTGAGTGTGTGGATGCGATGTGATGTGTGTGTGAGGTGTGTGTGAGAGCGAGTGTGATCTGATGTGTGTGTGTGTGTTGTTATGTGTGTGCGTGTGTGTATGTTCCGCCGCTGCAGGACCTTGATGCGCTGGTAACTATGCTACCATGGTTACCAGCGTATCCCGTCCCCCGCTCGCACGGGAGCCTACACCAGCATACGGCGGCAACCCCAGCAATGCGAGGGTATGTGTCGGCTGGGTTGGCGGCGTACGCTGATGTGGGCTCCCGGGGGTACAGTACTCACCTGGGAGTCGTGGCTCAGTGTCGGTTCGGGGAATGCGTGCGGGGGGCGGGGCCAGAGCGAGCGTGCATTGCGTGAGGGGGGCGGGGCGTGGCCGAGTTGCCAATGCGTGCAGGGTGCCGGGGCGAGAGGCCAATCCGTGTGGGGGGTGGAGCCTGGGCGAGCGGCCGGCCAATCCGTGTGGGGGCGGAGCCTGGGCGAGCGGCCAATCCGTGCGGGGGGCGGGGCCATGGCGAGCCCAGCGGCCAATCAGCTTTGTGTCACCGTAAGGACACAATTTTGGAGCAAGACAGACAGACAGACAGACAGAATAAGGCAATTATATATATATAGATTGTTTTTCTATGCACTGGTTAAAATGTAGATTTGGCCACAAGTATGTATCAAGGTATGCAACCGTAAGAATCTCCAGATTCCTTTGTGTTAAATGTTTATGTACAATATGAGTAAGTAACTAGGTTATGGCAAGCTTTTACTTGTTATTTATGGTAATGTACCGTATTATACTGTATTGTATTTGTATATACCCTTATGTTCAAATTATCCTATAACAATATTTTAAACACCGTAAGAATCTCAGCGTGGGATAATGTGAGCAGAAAAAGCAGTAAAAACAAACCATGCCTGTGCCCGACCATTCATTAATGCATTAATGTATTATCTTTTTTATCCTTTTTTTTTGTATCCAAGCCAATATACACAACAAAACCTCATTTCTATAATTTTGCCTTTCATACGAGGCATCATTTCCCTTTAATCCAATTGTGTATTAGTAAAATCCTCACTTGTAAGCCGCTCACGTACGCACTAGACGTGAGTTCTCCCCTAGAGAACTGTATCATACAATGCTTTTTATGTTTGTTTTTTGGCCGTAGTGATTTATGACCTTCATTGTTAAAGCGTTTTGTGTGATTTGCCATTATTCCGCTGAAATTCCCCTGAAAGTCTTTTCCAGGCATGAGGCGTAATATGCTTTTTCATTTCCTTATCCCCTCCTTTCCTCTCTAGGAAGAACTTATCTCTTCCAGGAAATAATCATTAAGTGTATAAATCTGAATTCCTGGCATCTCCAGTAGGTTAAGATAATCCTACATGTCCATCTCCGCAGGAGTCTGATGGAAAGGGACAGGTGGAGGCCGTGAAAGTCATACATTGTTTTTTCTCCAGGGAGTAGTTGCCATACAGGGCTAGACGGTAGTCACCAGCTGCATTGGCCAAGTTTCTATCCTCGTCGGAAAAGAATAAAGAGGAAACTTTTGTCTCATCGTGACATTCACACGAAGGTGGAGGATTCTATACGCCTCACTCTAAATTATTCAAGCCCCGTGGCAGGTATGAAACACGGGGATTTGTCTGCCCGAGGCTGAATAGGAGATGTGGTCAGTAATTGAGATGTTGCTCGGTTATATGTTAGAGCGGATTGATGCTGATAGGTGAGTGAAGATGTAAAAAGTTTCTCGTAGCAACATTTACACATGAAAACGGGACTTGCCAACAAAACCTCAGATTCTTACACGTTCCATTTGACAAGGTGATGGCTTTTTTTATAGCTCGTTTCACAATGCTTTTATCAAATCTTTCATTTTCCTACAATATATAAAGCGCAAACTGACAATAGGATTCTTAGCAGAGTATAAAAAAATCTTCATTCCAAGACTTGTTGTATTTTATTATCATTTTTTTTTACTGCAACCCATGCCTCATTATGAACGAAATTATTTTCCAAAAATGTATCCATCCCATTGGCCTTTAAAACTAATGATTGTCTTTGGTAAACCAGCAGCAGCTACTAAAATACTAAGAAAAATATAAAAAAATATAGTTATATAATTCCCTTTCTATAGCTCTATCTATTTTCTTGTAGAGTTAGGCCGGCTTTGCACACTACGACATTGCAGGTGCGATGTCGGTGGGGTCAAATCGAAAGTGATGCACGTCCGGCGTCACTTGCGATGTCGTAGTGTGTAAAACCTTTTTGATACGATGAACGAGCGCAAAAGCGCCGTTATCGTATCATCGGTGTAGTCTCCGACATTTCCATAATGCCGGTCCAGCGACAGGTACAATGTTGTTCCTCGTTCCTGCGGTAGCACACATCGCTGTGTGTAAAGCCGCAGGAGCGAGGAACATCTCCTTACCTGCGTCCCGGCTGCTATGAGAAGGAAGGAGGTGGGCGGGATGTTTACATCTTGCTCATCTCCGCCCCTCCGTTGCGATTGGCCGCCTGCCGTGTGACGTCGCTGTGACGCCGCACGGCCCGCCCCCTTAGGAAGGAGGCGGTTCGCCGGCCAGAGCGACGTCGCAGGACAGGTGAGTGCATGTGAAGCTGCCATAGCGATAATGTTCGCTACGGCAGCTATCACAAGATATTGCACGTACGACGGGGGCGGGGACTATCGCACTCGACATCGCAGCGTCGGCATGCGATGTCGTATTGTGCAAAGTACCCCTTACAGTCATAGCAATGTGACTTTCCAACATATCTGGTGGTTAACAGAGACAATTAAAGTGTTATTCCCATCTCCAAGATCTTATCCCAATATGTAGTAGGTGTAATAATAATATTAATATATAATTATATTTAATTATATATCATTTATATTTATATATAATATAATATATTATTATTATTATTACTACAGTGGAACCTCGCTTAACGAGTAACCCAGTTAATGAGAATTTCGCTTAACAAACAAAGCTTTCTGTAAATTTGTAACTCTGTTTACGAGAAAGCTTTGCTGTACGAGCAAAATCTTCACCGCACAACACTTCCGGTTCCGTACATTCACCGCGCTCTGACCCGCTCTTGCAGTCCACACAAACACACACAAGCACGCACAAACACACACAAACACACACACATACAGTATCATGCTCATCTTACCTTCCGTTCCATTGCCGGCCTCATGGTTCTTGTAGTTGACCAGTACATCGCGACAAGGGAGGAATCCTCGCGGCGAACTACAAGACCCAGGAGACCGGCGATGGAACGGAAGGTAAGGTGAGCATAATATGTGTACCTTCCGTTCCATCACCAGCCTCCTGGGTCCTGTAGTTCGCCGGTATAGGCTGTGTATCGGCAATCATAGCGACGAAGCAGGAACTTCCGCTATAGAGCTGCTACTCAAAGGCAGCGCGCTGACCAATAAGAGGCAAGTGGCTCCTGCCTTTGACGTCAGCGCTCTGGCAGCGGAAGTTCCTCCCTCGTCGTGATGGTAACCCGATACACAGCCCGGCGAACAGCAAGTCCCAGGAGACCGGCGATGGAACGGAAGGTAAGGTGAGCATGATATACGTGCTTGTGTGTTTGTGTGAGTTTGTACGTGTTTGTATGTGTTTGTGTGTGTTTGTGCATGTGTGGAATGACACAATAGGGGACCAGGATGGGACATTTAACAAGTTGTGGAACGAATTGTCTCCATTGCAATGATTTCTTATGGGAAATTTTGCTTTGCTGAACGAGTAACTTGGTTAACAAGCACACTCCCAAAACGGATTGTTCTTGTTAACCAAGGTTCCACTGTATTATTATTATTATTAATAATAATAATAGCAAATACCTCTAATTAGAAATGTAGCATAGTTTACCTGATATAGACATGTCTCTTACCTCATGTGTGGGGCATTGCAGGACCTTAGGTATCCATGGTTATGACCATGCATATAGTCATAGTTAGTTAGTCGCTCGTGATCATAACCATAGATAGCTACATTCCTGTAATGCCCTGCACATGTGGTAGGAGACATTGCTATATCAGGAGAACTATGCTACATTTCTAATTGGAGGTATTTACTAATATTATTATTACACCTACTACATATTGGGATAGGATCTTGGAGATGGGAATAACCCTTTAAGTCCTGCTCCAGGACCTCCTTGAGAATGCCGCAAATTGAGTAGCACCACCCCTTTTTAAATAGGGAAATATCTAAATATGCTGGAATTATTTCAGAAAATTCTAGACTGTTGGCAACTATGTGACATATATCAGTATGGATTGTCACACGATTGTAGTCATTATCATGATAACCTCTTCTTTCCTAAATAATGCTCTCCTATCTGCATCTGTTAATCAAATATCACTTTCTGCTGGAATAACTATGGAAAATCATACCCTAGTAAGGTTAGATATAATAATTAACAAAAGGGTTTAGGAAAATACAAAAAGGCTCCAGCGATGGGGGATGTATAGACGATGTTTTCTAGCCTCTCACTTGCCAACACTTAAACCCATCCTATCAGGTCTTTTACAATCCATTGTGGTGTTCACACAAGTGTCATCATATTTAATTTTCTTAAGCTGGGTTCACACACAACGACGTCGCTGTTACGTCACCATTTCCTGTGACGTAACAGCGACCTTACATGATCGCTAGTTAGCTGTCAAACATGTAATTTTAAGCAGCAACGGAGCAGCAATCATAGCGACCTCGACGGTCGTTGGGACGTGTCACACACGTCGCTGTGCGCCGACTTAGACCTTGATAGAGGCGTGGTGTTTACCCCATGACATGTTTTGCATTGCCTCTTTTCACGCCCCTCTGTTCCGATTGGTGATCGCTACAGCACCTTTGCGTTGCCTTTTTCACACCCTTCTGTTCCGATTGGTGATCACTACAGCGGCGCCTGATTGGGTGACCGTGCCAAACAAAGGAAGACACAAAGAACGACATACTAGCGACACCAGACAGAGACTCTACTACGTGGAACAAAGAATGGAACTTAAAGAATGAAATCACTGTAACGCCTTCGGCAAGTTACCCAATCGGAACGCTGTTATGACCACCAATCGGAGTCGTGGGGGTGTTGTAAAATACACCGCAAAAACACGCCCTTGTCCTGCCTTCAGTCTTACGTCACTGGCTTCAGCGTCGTCGCGACCGTCGCTGCTGCAGTGTTAAACACAAGGATGCATGTGGCGCAGCGGGTTAGCAGCGATCAAAAAATTACCTGGAATATTCAAGAGCGAGCAGCAATCTCGCAGCAGGGGTCTGATCATTGTTATGTGTCACACACAGCGACGTCGCTGTTGAGGTCGTTGCTAAGTCACAGAATATGGCAACTTAGCAGCGATGTCGTTGTCATCGTCGCTGTGTGTGCCACCACCTTTAGACTGGAGCTGAAATAGGTGATTAAATGCAGATAATGAGAAGAGATGGTAATGAGCACAGAGGTAGGAGTGTTCCTGGATTGCATAGAGCAGTGTTGGCGAACCTATGGCACGCGTGACAGCCGGGGCACGCAGAGCCCTTTCTGCCGCCACGCGCGCTCTCACCTCATCCTGCAGCTTTGATCTGCTTGTGCGGTGGCGCCGGCAGTTCAAAGTTGTGTTGGAGCGGAGGGACATTTCTCCACGCACTGACACTCCTCCTCTCCTAGGCCGCAGGTCTGTTGCCTAGGAGACGGAGGAGCGTCAGTAAGCGGCGCCGGCGTAATAACGTATTCTGGCTGTGCGGAAACTGAGTACCCAGCGGCGTGGAGCGGGTGCAGGAAAGTGAGTTACTGTGTGTTTTTTGGGGGTTTTTTTTAACTTGTGTGCGGCTGTGCCAAGGTAGGGGGGGTAGAACCAGCATGTGGGAAACATACATGCCAGGATGGGGGAAACATACATGCCAGAATGGGGGAAACATACATGGCAGAATGGGGGAAACATACATGCCAGGATGGGGAAAACATACATGCCAGGATGGGGGAAACATACATGCCAGGATGGGGAAAACATACATGCCAGGATGGGGAAAACATACATGCCAGAATGGGGGAAACATACATGCCAGGATGGGGAAAACATACATGCCAGAATGGGGGAAACATACATGCCAGGATGGGGAAAACATACATGCCAGGATGGGGAAAACATACATGCCAGGATGGGGGAAACATACATGCCAGGATGGGGAAAACATACATGCCAGAATGGGGGAAACATACATGCCAGGATGGGGAAAACATACATGCCAGAATGGGGGAAACATACATGCCAGGATGGGGAAAACATACATGCCAGGATGGGGAAAACATACATGCCAGGATGGAGGAAACATACATGCCAGGATGGGGAAAACATACATGCCAGGATGGGGGAAACATACATACCAGGATGGGGAAAACATACATGCCAGGATAAGGGAAACATGCATGCCAGGATGGGGAAAACATACATGCCAGGATGGGGGAAACACATGCCAGGATGGGGGAAACATACATGCCAGGATGGGGGAAACATACATGCCAGGATGGGGGAAACATACATGCCAGGATGGGGAAAACATACATGCCAGGATGGGGAAAACATACATGCCAGGATGGGGGAAACATACATGCCAGGATGGGGGAAACATACATGCCAGGATGGGGGAAACATACATGCCAGGATGGGGGAAACATGCATGCCAGGATGGGGGAAACATACATGCCAGGATGGGGAAAACATACATGCCAGGATGGGGGAACATGGGGTACATTTACCAGGATGGGGGAAGATGTCAGGATGGGGTACATTTACCAGGATGGGGGAACATGTCATGATGGGGAACATTTACCAGGATGGGGGAACATGTCAGGATGGGGAATATTTACCAGGAAGGGGGACATTTACCAAGAAGGGGGACATTTACCAGGATGAGGGTACATTTAACAGGAAGGGGGACATTTATCAGTATGGGGGTACATTTACCAGGATGGGGGTACAGAATAAACGTGCGTTTTTTATTCTTGTTTGTGCTTTTTTTTCACATGCGTTTTTTCATGCTTTTTTTTTTAGTCCTGGTGATTGCGGGGGTTCCTGCTCTGTACCCCCGGGTTGTCCACCGGATCTCTGGCTTTTGTTACAGCTAGGATCCGGCTTTCACTGCCCAGAGCAGTGCCTGAGCCACTCCCAGCAGTTTAACCCCCCCGAATGCTGCAATCAATGCTTTCAGGAGGCAGGGAGAGGAATCACTTACCTCTCCCGGGCGATCGGGTCTCTTTAATTCAATCACAGAGACCCGATCGCTGCCATGGCAACCCTGGGTTGTCAACATGACGACCCCAGGTTACTGAGCTACCAATCACCTCACAGACCATGCCATATGCATGGTGTGTGAGGCGAAGTGTCAGTGCTGCTAATGCAGCACTGACAAATCTAATCATATGCAATGATCATGCACTGCAGTGGATTATATAAATGCAGGACAAAAAGCGGAAAGAATTGACATGCTGCTTCTTTTTCATGCAACAAAATCTGCGATGAGAAAAGAAGCAGCATGTGCACAGCAAGTCAGAATTCGCATTGACTTTGCTGGCATGCGTTTTTCCTTGCAGTATTGTCACGGTTGTCTCTCTATTTTTGGAGACTAGTGACGGATTCAGGGTTGGGATCCATCATTTCCATATGGGACTCTTCATTTAAACGTGGTTTCTTTTCTTTCAGTACATTAAGGCCGCTTTACATGCTACGACATCGCTAGCTATTGCTAGCGATGTCGCGTGCGATAGCACCCGCCCCCGTTGTTGTAACGATAGGTGGTGATCGCTGCTGTAGCGAACATTATCGCTACGGCAGCGTCACACGTATTTACCTGTTCAGCGACGTCGCTGTGACTGCCGACAATCCCTCCCTCAAGGGGGCGTCACCGCAACGTCACTAAGCGGCCGGCCAATAGAAGCGGAGGGGCGGAGATGAGCGGGATGTAACATCCCGCCCACCTCCTTCCTTCTGCATTGCCGCTGGAAGCAGGTAAGGAGATGTTCGTCGTTCCTGCGGTGTCACACACAGCGATGCGTGGTGCCGCAGGACCGACGAACAACATCGTACCTACAGCAGCAATGATATTAAGGAAATGAGCAACATGTCAACGAGCAACGATTTTTCACGTTTTTGTGCTCGTTGATCGTCGCTCATTTGTGTTACAAGCTGCGATGTCGGTAACAGCGCCGGATGTGCGTCACTAACGACGTGACAATATATCGTTACCAATATCGCAGCGTGTAAAGCACCCTTTAGGAGTTAATGTCACTTTTGTTCTCCAGCAGTTCCTAGTTGAGTTTCAACTGCAGCTCCTTTGTAGTCATGCCCCTTCAGGTTTAAATAGAGTTGTCTTCCCAGCAATCCTTGCTGAAGATGCAAACACATTTGTTCTCTGACCGCCTTCGCAGAAGGTTCCGCTGTGAAGGTTTCCTGCTGTCATGCTTTATCCTTTTTGTTGCTTTTTCCCCCTGTTTGTCTTACCTTACCTTGTGTCTTGTTAGTGCAGCGGTGGGTCTCGAGAACCTTACCTGTCCTTCACCAGCCAGGGCATCTATATGGTCTTCTCAGGGTCCCAGGTTCCTGCTCGGTGACAGTATAGGGAGTGGCTAGGAGAGTAAGGAGAGCTTCAGGTGAGGATAGGAGGTGCCCACCAACCGCTCTCATTAGTTCCAGGCCCCCCCGCTGTTATTGTGTCCCCAGTGTCTCCTTTGTTTGTTGTGTTTTGTTGTGCGTTAGACACACGTAGGTCAGAACGCCCCGGCTACGCTTGTCGTACCCGGCAAGTGTGATAAGTATTGATTAAAATCTGCAATGAAAAACGCATCAAAAAAGCAATATGTGCACATAGCCTTAATATGGAGTATGAGACAAATGTAACTAAAGAAAAGAGAAGGTGGGGAGAAGGAAGCCGGCACCAATAGGTCTCAGGGCTCATGTGACATTACAACCCCACATGAGTCCCGGTACCGTGACACCGCTGGAACGGCATTTGTGCTGGAGGTGAGTATAGTCTATATTATTTTACCCGGGGAAAACATATGGAATTAAAAGGGGTTGTTTTAGTAGTGGACAATTCCTTTAATAGTAGGAGTTAGGTATAATGGTGCAGACAATAAGAAGAAAGGATGAGAATTGTAGGTCATACCTCAACAAAAGGCATAACTGAATTAGTGGAAAAATAAATGTATTACTAGCAGGACTAGAAGGGGCAGGAAAGTTTTATATTATTGAGAGACAAAAGTGTGTGTCTGATAAGTTTCATCAAGACAATGATTACATAGAAGACTTCACTCATACTTCTATACTTTGGTCAGTATTTTGCATCTGGAATTTTAAGCCGAATACACAAGTGGAACCTACACAAAGAAAAATGTGCCTTTCTTCAATATTTTGAGCCCACTTCTAGTTTTGGCTTATAAACAGCCCTGCCCTCTACAGTTTTGCTGATGCTGCATTCACATTGCAGTCAAGTTGCATTTTTTGATAACTTCGCAGCAAAACCGCACCATTTTGCCAAGTTTCAAAAATCACAGCAAAAATGCTATGATTGGGGCAAAAAAGCACATTGCAACCTCAACATATGAAAGGGATTAAAGGGATATTCTGGGATTTATGAAAAAATTCTGAAAAGCAGCGACTGAGTTAAATTAAAAAAGTTATTCTCACCGTTTCAATCCCCCCTTTCCCAGCTCCACAACTTCAGTACATTCACATGACTGCTGCAGCCAATCACTGGATGTTGGCATGTACACCGCGGAAATGCTGAGGACAGTTATTGACTGCAGCAAACTGATGAATGATGTATGATTGATGCAGGAGGTAAATAGAGACTGGTAGGGATCACAAAGTAGAAGCACTAGAAGGAAATCTGTCCCCTAATCTGAGAGCAGCATAATGTAGAGACAGACGCATGAGTCCCTTAGTGGGTGGATTGCTGTTGTTTTATCATTAGGAGATGATCACTAGAGGACTAGTCCTGTAGCCCTCCATATTCATGAGCTGTATATAAACCGACCACCAACACCATAGATTGGAAGCTTTCTGTGTACATTGTGCATAGGCAGAAAATTGCCAGTCACTGGTGTGGGTGGGGTTATACAGAGCTCAGCATTCAGAGAACTGTTACCTCTGCAACAGATAAACCAGTCATGTTATCAAAACTGCAGCAAGCAGCCCAGTAAGTGACACATTGCTGGAATCAGTGTCTCTGCTCCTACGTCCTGTTGCTCTCAGATTGGGTAGCAAAAACCTGGTAACAGATTAGCTTTAAGCATCAGGGAACTATAGCTGTTTTTTCTGATTTATTCAATGTATTCCCTGTGCTAATCATTTCTTCAGAAATCCCTGAAAACCCCTATAATAATCATAGAACTGTATTATGATGTAGCTTTTGTTCAGTTTATCTCCTGAGGGTCTGGGATTTGTGGTCACAATGCAGATGCAGAAATGCGATCGTCTGATATTTACCTGACACTAAAATTATTTTGGATTCCTTAAAGGGAACCTGTCACCAGATTTGGCAATTATAAGCGGAGCCACCACTGAGCTCTTATACACAGCATTCCAGAATACAGTATATAAGAGCTCAGGCCACTCTGTAGAACATAAAAACACAATTATAATACTCACCTAGGGGGCGGTCCGGTCCGATGGGTGTCGCTGCTCTCCGGTCCGGCGCCTCCTCTCTGCTGCGATCACCGTCCTCCTCCTTCTGAGACCCGTGTGCATGACACATCCTACATCATCCACAGTAGGCACTGCGGTCCTGCGCAGGCACACTTTGATCTGCCCTACTCAGGGCAGATCAAAGTATTGTAGTGTGCATGCACATGTGGTCTTTAACCTTTCCTGCGCATTACTGTACTTTGACCTGCCCTACACTGGGCAGTGCCAGCTTGTGTGGATGACGTAGGATGCGTCATGCACGCGGGTCTCAGAAGAAGGAGAATGGCGAGCGCAGCAGAGAGGAGGTGCCGGACCAGAGAGCTGTGACTCCCATCAGACTGAACCGCCCCTTTGGTGAGTATTATAAAAGTGATTTTTACATTATACAGAGCAGCATGGGCTCTTATATACAGTATTCTAGAATGCTGTATATAAGGGCTCACTGCTTGTGACCTCAGCTTATAGTCGCCAAATCTGGTGGCAGGTTCCCTTTAAAGGGAACCTGTCAGTTACTCACATGTGGGGTGTTACGATACGTTCCAGTCCGATGGGTGTTGCCAGTCTTGGATCTGGCGCCTCCTGTATCCTTGCGATCGCTGTCCTCCTATGTCATCCACACAGAGGCCTCCATTGCGCTCCTGAATACGTTCACTTCTCTCTGCTATGCTGAGGGTAAAGCATTGTGATGCACAGGTGCGGGCGGTCTTTGACGTGTTCTCGCGCCTGTGCATTCCAGTACTTTGCTCTGCCCTCAGCATGGTACAGAGAAGTGAGCGTGTGCAGCAGCGCAATAAAGGTCACTGTGTGGATGACGTAAGATGCGTCAGCCACACAAAGCAGGAAGAAGGACAGCGATCGCAAGTATAGAGGAAGCACTGGGTCAAGATCAACGACGCCCACTGGACCGGGCCAGATCGGACCGCCCCACAGGTGAGAAGGTGACAGGTTCCCTTTAAGTAAGCAATATCATCAGTGTTCAAAATATAGACTGAAAAATTAATAAATAGATCCTGAGGCCTGACGTGGCAGGTGTACTTACTTTACAACCCTGATCTTAAAGCTTATACTGACTGACATGTTTTTCATGCCTCATTGTATGCTGTTTGTATTATGAAATCCGGTGACAGATCTGCTTTCCGTAGAATTTCCAGAACCCTGACTACAGAATAGCACTTTACTGAATGTAATTCACCGCAGTCTAATTTCCAACAAGTTTAGTCGCTGTCCTTCTGGCTAATCAATACCACATCACTGACAAGTTTCCATCATGGTCATGTGAGGCTCTCAGGAGACAAATTAAGCTCTTTATACTGACTGGGAAAGTGAACATCCAGCTGAGTCCAATGATCTTACTCCTGTGCTCTGAATGTCAGTGTCTTGAATTGTTAGTGGTTGATTTTACTGTCAGAGCAAAATTACTCTTATCAATATGCATTAAATGAGGCAAAATTGCTCATGACAAGAACAAAGTTTTACCTCTAGAGTAGGTGCTGAGAAGAGCAACCAAGGTTATTAACCCCTTAACGACCACGGGAGGTCATAGAGTTAAGCGGGCTTTACACGCTACGATATTTCTAGCAATTGCTAGCGATATCGATAGCAAAAGCACCCGCCCGCGTCGTGCATGCGATATCGTGTGATCGCTGCCGCAGCGAACATTATCGCTACGGCAGCGTCACACACACTTACCTGGTCGTCGTCGTCGCTGTGGCTGCCGAACAATCCCTCCCTCAAGGGGGAGGTGCGTTCGGCGTCACGGTGACGTCATTAAGTGGCCGGCCAATCAAAGCGGAGGGGCGGAGATGAGCGGGCGAACATCCCGCCCACCTCCTAACTTCCTCATTACGGGCGGGACGCAGGTAAGGTGAGGTTCCTCGCTCCTGTGGTGTCACACACAGCGATGTGTGCTGCCGCAGGAACGAGGAACAACATCTTTAAACAACCATTAACAATTTTTGGTTTTAGGACGACCTCCCCATGGTGAAAGATTTTCACCACTTTGGAGGACGTTTAAGGTCGCTGGTAAGTATCACACGCTGCAATACCGCTAATGACGCCGGATGTGCGTCACTAACAACGTGACCCCGACGATAAAACATTAATGATATCGTAGCGTGTAAAGCCCCCTTTAATCCCCATGGGCTGCAGCAAGCAGCCTGCGGCGATCAGCGCACATGTCAGCTGATTTGCACAGCTGACATGTGTGCCTGCCAGGCACGAGTGGAATCGCGTTCCGCCCGTGCCTTTTAACCCCTTAAATGGCGCTGTCAATATGTCACAGCGCCATTATAATCTCGTTCGCTCTACAACTTTACTTACAGCCCGACACCGGAAGTCATGAGACGTGATCACATGGATCCAATACTAGTCATGGTAGCACAGGGTCGTGTGATGACTACTGTAGCTCACATGACTAAGGTCCTGTAGGAAATAGCCGAGTGCTGCTTATTACAAGAGATGAGCTTTTCTCCCGATCTGAGCAGTGCTGCTCTGATTGTGAGAAAGGAACCAGCGATCAGACTACTGATCCCTATTGACTCCTAGGAGGCAAATAACAGGCAATCAAAACGTAGTATCTGCGCAAAAATTGTACCATTAAAAATGTCAGCTCGAGACGCAAAAAGTAAGCTGTTACTGAGCCATAGATTCCGAAAAATGAGAACGCTACGGGTCACGGAAAATGGCGCAAAATGGCGCCACTTCTTTTGGACAAACGTCTTATTTTTTTTACCCCTTAGATAAAAGTAAACCTATTCATGTTTCATGTCTACAAACTCACTCTGACTTCAGGCATCACACCAACACATCATTTGTACCATATAGTGAACACAGTAAATGGAATATCTCAAAAACAATAGTGCAATCGCACTTTTTTTTAAATGTTTCCGCATTTGGAATTTTTTGCTGTTTTCCAGTACGCTATATGGTAAAACTCATAGTTTCATTTAAAAGTACAACTCGTCCCACAAAAAACTAGCCCTCACATGACCATATTGACTGAAAAATTGAAAAAGTTACATCTCTCAGAAGAATGGCGAAAAGAAAACGGAAAGCTTCAAAATTGACCGGTCATGAAGGGGTTAAAAGGAACTCAACCTCCCCATGTCCTCCAAACTAACAACACTTATATATTGCTTGCGAAATATCTTACTTAACCATCCCTTTGCCCTTTCTAGAGTTTGACACTTAAAGGGAATCAGTCTGCAGGTTTTTGCTACCTCATCAGAGAGCAGTATGATGTAGGCAAACAGATCCTGAATCCAATGAAGTATCACTTAGATTACTGTGTGCAGCTGTTCTGACCCAATCAGAATTTTTAGATTTAGCCATGTAACAGAGCTGAGAGAGCTGTCCCCGCCCACACCAGGCTCTCTATAGAGATTGAACATTGACAGGTGTCAATCAGAAGAGAGGGCGCGCTGGACTGCCGTGCTCTTAACATTGTAGTCCCAGCAATGAATAGGGTCCTGCTGGTTAAACAAATATAACAAATAAACAACTGATCGGACCTTGACAAGACAGGCATCCCTGAATTCTATGTTTTAACCCTTGCAGCATGCTAGTTTCAGATTACATAACAAAAACCTGCTTACAGATTCCCTTTAAATACATTTTTTTAAAAAGTATTTTAAACTCCTTTTTTCATAGGTAAATTAGTCTTTTGAATTGTCGATTGGGTTTAGTTTCCCCAGACTAGTTGTGTCCCTCAGCCAGCATGTTATCACGCCTCTGTAGGAGGAATAAAATTATTTGCAAGAGATTACGTTATCGCCAGCTCTGTGCAAATCGCACTCATCCATGCGCGTAGATTACTTTACCCACAACATCGTGCCTCTGAAGCTGGGAGGATGTAGATGTAGATTGGAGGTTCTATGGCGTGCGGTCTCCTCTGAAGTGTACCGTGAGCTTTGGCAGAGGAAGCGAGGGCGCATGTGCCACCCTTGGAACGAGCATCCGATGCGTACAAGCCGGAGACAGCATCTTCAATAAGATGACACCGGATAAAGCGGTATTCGCAGGTGCTATCTCTAGCGCCATTTTATTGAAGTGGCTGAAATACTTCAAGTGTACACTGCGCATGTGCCGGCCATAGTTAAAATGGCAGCGACAGAGGAAATCTATGTACATAGAAGCCATGAAAGACATGAAGACCCAACCCACATAGTCCTACCCCTGCTGCACACACCAATCAACTGTTGCACTCATTTCTGTACTTTTGATAAAATGTTTTCCTGCAATGAAACATCCAATGTGTAAAGTGAAGGTATGATTGTATTCACCATCCTAGCGCCAATATGGAGCTGCCTTTACTTTATATGTGCATCCTAGTGGCAGGTTCCCTTCAAGGGAATGGGTGGCCTACAAGACAGGCTACTAAACTTTGGCTATCAGTTTGGAAAACTGAAGACTAAAGGCCGCTTTACACACTGCGATATCGGTACCGATATCGCCATCCTGCGTACCCGCCCCCATCGGTTGTGCGACACGGGCAAATCTCTGCCCGTGTCGCACAACATCGCCCGGACCCGTCACACTGACTTACCTTTCCTGCGACGTCGCTGTGACCGGCGAACCGCCTCCTTTCTAAGGGGGCGGTTCGTTCAGCGTCACAGCGACGTCACAGCAGCGTCACTGAACCGCCGCCCAATAGAAGCAGAGGGGCGGAGATGAGCGGGACGAACATCCCGCCCACCTCCTTCCTTGCGCATTGTGGCCAGGAGGCAGGTAAGGAGAGGTTCCTCGTTCCTGCGGTGTCGCACGGAGCGATGTGTGCTGCTGCAGGAATGAGGAACAACTTCGTTACTGCTGCAGTAACGATATTTGAGAATGGACCCCCATGTCGCTGATGAGTGATTTTTCACGTTTTTGCGACGATGCAAAATTGCTCATAGGTGTCACACGCAACGGCATCGCTACAGCGGCCAGATGTGCGTCACAAAATCCGTGACCCCAACGAGATCGCTGTAGCGATCTCGTAGCGTGTAAAGCCCGCTTTTGGCCATGTGCCCACACTGTGGAAAATTCGCGGAATTTGCCACGAGTTTTTCGCGGAAATTCCGCGGATTTTTCAAAAATCCGCAGTACAGCAAGTCTCCAGCCATTTCTATAGTAAAATATAAAAGCACAGTCTCATAGAGCGCTAAGGAGGCCACAGTGTTGGGTTATTTTTATAGAATTTATTGCTTTCTATCAGCCACAACTTGTTTCAATATACACAATATCTTCATCAGGTGGATATAAAACGGAATGTGGAGAGTATTATTTAAAGGGGCAGGTGCGATTCCATTGGTCAACACCAATTGATTGAAACGTTAACCCTTAATGTATCACAACCAACCACTCAATAATAATATAAAAACTAATAAAAGATTATTATTATTTATAAAGGCCGCTTTACACACTGCGATATCGGTACCTCGTTCCTGCGGTGTCGCACGGAGCGATGTGTACTGCCGCAGGAACGAGTAACAACTTCGTTACTGCTGCAGTAACGATATTTGAAAATGGACCCCCATGTCGCCGATGAGCGATTTTGCACGTTTTTGCGACGATGCAAAATCGCTCATAGGTGTCACACGCAACGGCAACGCTACAGCGGCCGGATGTGCGTCACAAAATCCGTGACCCCAACGAGATCGCTGTAGCAATCTCGTAGCGTGTAAAGCCCGCTTTAGTTTTTATATTATTGTTGAGTGGTTGGTTGTGATACATTAAGGGGTACTTTGCACGCTGCGACATCGCTAGCCGATGATAGCGATGCCGAGCGCGATAGTACCCGCCCCCGTCGCACATGCGATATCTTGTGATAGCTGCCATAGCGAACATTATCGCTATGGCAGCTTCACACGCACATACCTGGTCGGCAATGTTGCTGTGACTGCTGAAGAATCCCTCCTTCAAGAAGGCGGTGCGTTCGGCGTCACAGCGACGTCACTAATCGGCCGGCCAATAGAAGCGGAGGGGCGGAGATGAGCGGGATGTAAACATCCCGCCCACCTTCTTCCTTCCGTATTGCCGGTGGACGGCGGGCGCAGGTAAGGAGTTGTTTGTCGCTCCTGCGGCTTCACACACAGCGATGTGTGGAGCTACAGGAAC
Source organism: Anomaloglossus baeobatrachus (assembly GCF_048569485.1). Taxonomy (NCBI): domain Eukaryota; kingdom Metazoa; phylum Chordata; class Amphibia; order Anura; family Aromobatidae; genus Anomaloglossus; species Anomaloglossus baeobatrachus. Next base: position 728,799,229 of record NC_134354.1, read on the forward strand.
GACAAACAACATCGTACCTGTGGACGGACCGACATTATGAAAATGAACGACGTGACACAGATCACCGTTTTTTGACTGTTTCACGGTCGTTCATATGCTCTCCTAGGCTTTACACGTTGCGACGTCGTTACCCACGCCGGATGTACGTCACTTTCGATTTGACCCCGACGATATCGCAGTAGCAATGTCGCAACATGCAAAGTACCCCTAAGGGTTAACATTTCAATCAATTGGTGTTGACCAATGGAATCGCACCTGCCCCTTTAAATAATACTCTCCACATTCCGTTTTATATCCACCTGATGAAGATATTGTGTATATCGAAACACGTTGTGGCTGATAGAAAGCAATAAATTCTATAAAAATTACCCAATATTGTGGCCTCCTTAGCGCTCTATTAGACCGTGCTTTTATATTTTACTGCCGATTATTCCCCCTGTGGGTTCACAGCAAGAGCTGCTTAGCATGGAGGTCAGACAATACCAGTGACTCCCAGCGATCTGTCACGTGACCAGCTTTCCAGGAACTCACTTCACTGGCTGGACATCGTGAGCTAGCAGGCTGGAAGAGCACTAACATTATACTCCCGTCTTACACCGTGGTTGTGCGAGGGCTGCACAACCACACCAGTTGAGCAGTTTCTATTATTCTACTCACCGCTATCTCCCAGACCCTTCACATGCGTTCCTTGTTTAATTTTATACCCAGCCATTGCTATGGCATTTTGGAAGTGCTGTGCCCATGCTGCGTTTTTTTCCACAGCGGAAATAATGCGAATTTCCCTGCGGAAAAATCTGCAGCATGTGAATTATTCCTGCGGATTTCTCCGCAGGGTCCCATACTTACTTGCCTTGATAGAAGGCACCGGAGTCACTTCCTCCGATACAGAGGACGGCAGTGGAGCCAGGAGCAGGAGGTGGGCGGGGCCTGCACGAGCTCCGGTCATGTGACAGCCAGAGCTAGTTCAGGCCCGCCCACCTTCTCCTGCACAGTGCAGACAGACACAGCCGGAAAGTGAAGTGCTGCGTGATGGAGGTAAGTATGAACTCACCGATCACTCCAGCACTTGTTCTGCATTGAGGATGCAGTGCCGAAGCCATGGTACTGTATCCTCAATGCAGAATGCCCGCACCATATCTGCAGGACATTCTGCAATACAACCGCAGCATGGAAACAGACAAAGTTGTGCTGCGGATTTCTGGGAGCTCCTGCAAAATGTCCTGCGAATATAACCGCAGGACACTTTTCCCGTGGGCACATATCCTAATGGGAGATCCTATTACAAATATATAAGGGGACAGTACAGAGACCTTTCTAATGATCTTTTTACACTTAGACCTGCAACGAAGACAAGGAGCCATCCACTACGTCTAGAGCAAAGAAGGTTTAATCATAATCACAGATTCTTTAATGTAAGAGCAGTGAGGCTATGGAACTCTTTGCCAGATGGTTGTAATGGTTGATTCACTAAATATGTTCAAGGAGGCCTGGATGTCTATCTGGAAAAATATATTACATTATGGTAACTAGATTCTATGACTGGATATTGATCCAGGGAACTAGTCTGCCGTATGTGGAGCTGAGAAGGAATTTTTCCTCTAATATGGGGCAATTATCATCTGTCCCATGGGGTTTTTACCTTCCTCTGGATCAGCTTGTTAAGGCCCAGTCACACTAAACAACTTACCAGCGATCCCAACAACGATACAGCCTGATAGGGATCGCTGGTAAGTTGCTAGGAGGTCGCTGGTGAGATGTCACATTAAGCGATGCTCCAGCGATCCCACCAGCAACCTGACCTGGCAGGGATCGCTGGAGCGTTGCTACATGTGGAAGCATGCTGCGCTTGGTAACTAAGGTAAATATCGGGTAACCCCAACCCGATATTTACCTTGGTTACCAGCGCACACCGCTTAGCGCTGGCTCCCTGCACTCCTAGCCACAGTACACATCGGGTTAATTACCCGATGTGTACTCTGCTACATGTGCAGGCAGCAGGGAGCCGGCTTCTGTGAACGCTGGTAACCACGGTAAACATCGGGTAACCAAGAAGCCCTTCCCTTGGTTACCCGATATTTACCTTCGTTACCAGCGTCCGCCGCTCTCAGCTGCCAGTGCCGGCTCCCTGTTCCCTGCACATATAGCCACAGTACACATCGGGTTAATTACCCGATGTGTACTACAGCTACGTGTGCAGAGAGCAGGGAGCTGACACTGACAGCTGAGAGCAGCGGACGCTGGTAACGAAGGTAAATATCGGGTAACCAAGGGAAGGGTCTCTTGGTTACCCGCTGTTTACCGTGGTTACCAGCGTCCGCAGAAGCCGGCTCCTGCTGCCTGCACATTTAGTTGTTGCTGTCTCGCTGTCACACACAGCGATGTGTGCTTCACAGCGGGAGAGCAACAACTAAAAAATGTCCCAGGACATTCAGCAACAACCAACGACCTCATAGCAGGGGCCAGGTTGTTGCTTGATGTCACACTAAGCAACATCGCTAGCAAGTTGTGCCTCAGCAGCGATATTGCTAGCGATGTTGCTTAGTGTGAAGGTACCTTTAGGCTATAGCTGGAACTCGATGGACTTATGTCTACCTTCAACCTATGAAACGATGAAACCTGGAACCTCATGTATTTTCCTTTGTTGGTAGGATAGATTGTAGATAGATGCATTTAGTGGTGGTTCCATTGTGTTTCATTTATCTGTTTATTCCCTCACTGCTATTCATCATTGCGTGTTTATCACTATAATCCTTTCTGAAAGGCCAGAAATGTACATGTTTTGTCTCTGCTGATGGGAGGAAGGTTACACTGTACCAGTCATTTCAGGTAGCTTCGTACATGAGGAATAACACTATTTCTGGCTGTTATATGACTAAGGCCAGCGTCACATGGTACGATCTATCGTGCGATCGCACAAGCGATCGTACCCGCCCCCGTCGTTTGTGCGTCACGGGCAATTAGTTGCCCGTGGCGCACAAAGTCGTTAACCCCCTGTCACACGCACTTACCTCCCGGACGACGTCGCTGTGGGCGGTGAACATCCTCTTCCTGAAGGGGGAGGGACGTTCGGCGTCACAGCGACGTCACACAGCGGCCGACCAATAGAAGCGGAGGGGCGGAGATGAGCGGGACGTAAACATCTCACCCACCTCCTTCCTTCCTCGTTGCTGGAGGACGCAAGTAAGTTGTTGTTCGTCGTTCCCGGGGTGTCACACGGAGCGGTGTGCTGCCTCGGGAACGATGAACAACCGGAGCACAGAAGGAGGACCGACATTTTGAAAATAAATGACGTGTTAACGAGCAACGATAAGGTGAATATTTTGCTTGCTGACAGTCGTTCGTAGGTGTCACACGTTACGATATGTCTAATGATGCCGGATGTGTGTCCCTAACGACGTGACCCCGACGATATATCGCCCGATATATCGTAGCGTGTGACGCCGGCCTTAAATCCTGCATTTTTCACTGTTTGTTGCCTCTGCAAGCCCTATCTCTAATTTTCAGTTGTTTCTGACCTAATCGGTGAAGACTAGCTGCTATGATTTGGTTTGTACCGAAGAAGAAGTTTGGCAAACTTTGAAAGGCGTCCACAATAAACCATATCAGCAGCATGGAGGAAACTATACAGCAGAACTAAGCTCTGTAGCTGTGAGTCCAGCTCTGGGGTGAGCAAAATTGCTTGCAACTTGCAAGGGAAGGAGCAGCAGCAGGGATCTGCCTGTGTCTGTGACTCTTCCTGCTCCTCAATCCTCCTATTCCTGCGATGCCACCCCTGTGACTACGGAAGGGAATGATGGTGACTCCTGACCAAACCTACTGCTGATCCCTGGGGTCCGTCACCACTCTAGATAAGTTCTGCACCTTTTCGCTGAGCCAGATACCTGACCCTAGGAATCCCTAGTATAGGAGTGTAAATAGGGAACGGGAAGGATGAGGTCTTTATCAACCCCACTAAACACTATAGAAGACACAAGGAGGACACAGGGGAAAAAGCATGAACTACTCCACAGATGACTCAGGCAAGGAGTACAGCAAGCTTCAGCAACAATACTACAGATGAGTACACGCCACCTGCTTACAACCAGAGCTTGAATGAACTAAAAAATATCACCAGCCTAGGGAAGGAGGTAGTATTTACTATTTAAGCATCAAGAGAATGCTGATGATCAGCAGCTGGGTGGAAGGAGGGCTCCTGCTGGGTCCAACAGGTGGAGAAATGAAAATCCAGCAGGAAAGCCACCTACAGTTAGGTCCAGAAATATTTGGACAGTGACACAAGTTTTGTTATTTTAGCTGTTTACAAAAACATGTTCAGAAATACAATTATATATATAATATGGGCTGAAAGTGCACACTCCCAACTGCAATATGAGAGTTTTCACATCCAAATCGGAGAAAGGGTTTAGGAATCATAGTTCTGTAATGCATAGCCTCCTCTTTTTCAAGGGACCAAAAGTAATTGGACAAGGGACTCTAAGGGCTGCAATTAACTCTGAAGGCGTCTCCCTCGTTAACCTGTAATCAATGAAGTAGTTAAAAGGTCTGGGGTTGATTACAGGTGTGTGGTTTTGCATTTGGAAGCTGTTGCTGTGACCAGACAACATGCGGTCTAAGGAACTCTCAATTGAGGTGAAGGAGAACATCCTGAGGCTGAAAAAAAAGAAAAAATCCATCAGAGAGATAGCAGACATGCTTGGAGTAGCAAAATCAACAGTCGGGTACATTCTGAGAAAAAAGGAATTGACTGGTGAGCTTGGGAACTCAAAAAGGCCTGGGCGTCCACGGATGACAACAGTGGTGGATGATCGCCACATACTTTCTTTGGTGAAGAAGAACCCGTTCACAACATCAACTGAAGTCCAGAACACTCTCAGTGAAGTAGGTGTATCTGTCTCTAAGTCAACAGTAAAGAGAAGACTCCATGAAAGTAAATACAAAGGGTTCACATCTAGATGCAAACCATTCATCAATTCCAAAAATAGACAGGCCAGAGTTAAATTTGCTGAAAAACACCTCATGAAGCCAGCTCAGTTCTGGAAAAGTATTCTATGGACAGATGAGACAAAGATCAACCTGTACCAGAATGATGGGAAGAAAAAAGTTTGGAGAAGAAAGGAAACGGCACATGATCCAAGGCACACCACATCCTCTGTAAAACATGGTGGAGGCAACGTGATGGCATGGGCATGCATGGCTTTCAATGGCACTGGGTCACTTGTGTTTATTGATGACATAACAGCAGACAAGAGTAGCCGGATGAATTCTGAAGTGTACCGGGATATACTTTCAGCCCAGATTCAGCCAAATGCCGCAAAGTTGATCGGATGGCGCTTCATAGTACAGATGGACAATGACCCCAAGCATACAGCCCAAGCTACTCAGGAGTTCATGAGTGCAAAAAAGTGGAACATTCTGCAATGGCCAAGTCAATCACCAGATCTTAACCCAATTGAGCATGCATTTCACTTGCTCAAATCCAGACTTAAGACGGAAAGACCCACAAACAAGCAAGACCTGAAGGCTGCGGCTGTAAAGGCCTGGCAAAGCATTAAGAAGGAGGAAACCCAGTGTTTGGTGATGTCCATGGGTTCCAGACTTAAGGCAGTGATTGCCTCCAAAGGATTCGCAACAAAATATTGAAAATAAAAATATTTTGTTTGGGTTTGGTTTATTTGTCCAATTACTTTTGACCTCCTAAAATGTGGAGTGTTTGTAAAGAAATGTGTACAATTCCTACAATTTCTATCAGATATTTTTGTTCAAACCGTCAAATTAAACGTTACAATCTGCACTTGAATTCTGTTGTAGAGATTTCATTTCAAATCCAATGTGGTGGCATGCAGAGCCCAACTCGCGAAAATTGTGTCACTGTCCAAATATTTCTGGACCTAACTGTATACCAATGAATACTAACAGCAGGAACAATAGAAAGTGAGGGAGCATTCTGCACAGCCAAATACTGTGACCTTCTATGGCCAGGAACCACATGACTGTCTGTCACTTGTGACACACCCATGGCAATGGGTGGTTCACAGATGCCATCTGTGGGCTATACATGTTTTTCAATGACCCTGTAGACTTGTATTTGGGTTTTGTCATCCATGCTGGAAATGTGAAGATCCCAATAGATATAATGGGCATATGTGATGACCCTGAAAGAGATGGATACCACAAGTACAAGAAACATGGATATGTGAAGGAAGCCTATAAAACACTACTCTAAAGTAGGGGATCCTGCATTGAGGAGAGGGTTGGACCCAATGACCCAGGAGGTCCCTTCCAACTCTACCTGTAGCGCCCCTGAACCTCTCAGGGCACTACTAGGTGCTGCATCCTGACCTGGATGTAGGGCCTACCCCCAGGGACCTGGAAGCCCAGTGCCAGTACCAACAAAACACATAAGGCTGCTTTCACACTAGGTTTTTTTTAACATGCGTCATGAACGTTTTTTTGCTGTAAAAGCGGATCCTGTTATTTTGCAGGATCCTGTAACTTTAAGTGTATGGGTGGGCATTGGAGTCATGTGATCGGGAGTCAGTGGAACTGAACGTGATAGACTGGGAGCCGGCTTCTTACAGCTGCAGAGGCTCGTAACCAAGGTAAACATCGGGTAACTTGCTTGGATACCTGATATTTACCTTGGTTACGAGCATCCGCAGGTGCTAGGAGCCGGGCTGCCTGCTCCCTGCACACGTAACCAACGTAAACATCGAGTAACTAAGAGAAGCGCTTTGCTTGGTTACCCGATATTTATCTTGGTTACGAATGTCCGCAGGCGGGGGAGAGAGAGAGGAGAGGGAGGGGGAGAGAGAGAGGAGAGGGAGAGGGAGAGAGAGGCAGAGAGGGAAGGGGAGAGAGACAGAGAGGGAGGGGGAGAGAGGCAGTGAGGGAGGGGGAGAGAGTGACTGATCACCCGAGGCTGGTTTCTGGGCATGCTCAGTAGAGCAAGCTGGATCCTGTCTATCAGCATGCCAGCGTTCACCTGCGTTTGCGTGCAGTTTAGTCAGGAGTCAGCAATTTGCAGTAGTTGGACGCAGCTCAAAAACGCTACAAGTAGCGTTTTTGAAAAATGTTAAAAACCTGCAACTTACTGGATCCTCACTATAACGCACGCAAACGCAGGTGAACGCATGTTGACGCGAGTCCATTGCAAATGCATTGAAATGAAAACGCATTTGCACTGGATCCGTTTTTGTGTTAAAAAATGTTCAGGACGCATGTTAAAAAAAACGTAGTGTGAAAGTAGCCTAACATCCCCAGTTTCCCACTCCCCATTAGGGATGAATGACTAGTTGGGGACCGAATGGATGGCCGCCCAGAGGCGGAGCCAGTCCAGTCCACTAGAAAGCAGCCCTTTGGCAGGGGACAAACAGACAGACAGACACTCAGTGAGTCCTGCTGTGACAGTTGAAGGGGACGGTCGTGTCTCCAGACGGGGTCGTGTAACGGTGACCCAGGTGGCAAGGAGAGTGGTTCCCAGGGACGGTACAGTCAGGTGCCTCTGTAACCAGAGCACCGACGGGACACAGGGCCCTAGGTCAGGCGACAGCTTCACGCAACCTGACAAATACCTGCACAGTTAGGGCACCTTCACGGAGTTCACTGACCCAAAGAATCTGGGGGCACCAGCAGTAAAGATTGAGCCAGGGCCCGGAACAGAACACCGAACTCACAGGGTTCGCACTGCCCGCCGTACAGACAAGAGAGTGCCAAAAGACAGTAAGGGACCCACAAATGCTCCAGGCTACGGGTTCCCAACCACAAGTGAGAGGAGCCGGGGAAAGAGACTACCAGGTCACCACACTGACATTGGGAGAAAAGGAACCAGGGGTCTGAACCAGCCATCCTCAAGGCCACCATTTCATCTGACAGTGAGTAAACAGGAGTTGCACTGCATCCCAACTGTGTGGTCTCCCTTCTTTCTGCGACGGACCCTCCATCCATTCCCTGGGGCCCAGCCCTACTTGCGGATGCCCTACCATCTCGGCTGCCACCACCATCAGCCCCAGAGGTAATAGACTGTGCAGCGGCGGTTCCATCACCATAACCGCAACCCACAAGTGGCGTCACAATACAAACTCTTTCACTCCTTTGTCACAGAACCGGGCATCGGCCATTATACAAACGTGACACAGCATCCGCAAACACATACTGCCCGGGACCGAGTACCCCATAGCCCTGGGCGACACATACCATTGTACGATTCTATGAAAATCAGGGGTAGGTGGGAGGGGGCAATACTAGAGAGGACTTCAAGAAGACTGCAACATTTTATTACCTGGCTCTAGATCTATTCTGGCACAACAACTGATGCCCTGAAGGCCACGAATGGTGAAATATTCAGCCTAAATTGCCACGCAGAAGTCTGTTTTTTGCTTGCAGATGTTTTGTAAAATCTTATCTACTGTCATATGGATTTTCCACCTGGAGAGTCTGGAAGAAAATACTCCCCCATACCCTTAATTTTTAATTATACCTCCTGAAGAAATACTAAATAACATAAACAGTTTTCCAGCAATCGACACCTTCTTGTGATATCTAAACTATTTCTTCTTCACAGTCACCCCGGGGACTTTTCCCATAGGGAGTTACGTAATCCAGACTTAATGAGCTATTTAACACTGCTATTTAGACATGATACAGACTTCCATACTGCGCTCCCAGTAGAATAAAATGGATAACACAATGAAAGGGAAAATATCTTCAAATTACAAGTGTAGGCCTTGGATTAGTGCGACTGCACCGCTTTATAAAGAAAACACTCCGATTCCATTTCTGCTCGTTTTAGCACATCACTATCATGTTAACGCCTTTGTGTATTAACAAAGAATGAAATGGCCTCTGATATAATATAAAGAACTATAGGAGTTTCCACAACATAAAACACTACCTAATGTTAGGATAGATCACAACAATTTCATCTTTCGTGGTCTGATCCCTAGGACCCTCAAACCTCAGAACAAAGGAGCTGCAGCGTATCACTTAGGCTGCTTTCACACATCCGGTTTTATCAGAGCCGGCTCTAAAACCTATGCAACAGATGCGGCGACAATACCGCATCCTTTCCATAAGTTTTTTACATGTGGCCCGTCCGTTTTTTGCCGCTTACGGCAGGCTACTGAGCATGCGCAGTGGAAAAAAACACATGCGGCGGCCGGCCGGATGTGTTTTTTTCCGCAAGACGCCGTATGCGGCGTCCATAGGCATGCATTGCAAATCGCGCCACATCGGCCAGATGCGTCGCGATGCTGTTTTTTTTGCCGGACAAAAAAACGTGCCAGGCAACGTTCCATCCGGCCGCCGCATCAGCTAAATCTGCCGCATGCGGCAAAAAACGGACAGAACGCAAGGCCATGCGGCACAATACGGCACTAATGTAAGTCTATGCAAAAAAAAACACAACCGGCGGCAAAAAAAACCGGTTACGTTTTTTCTGCAAAGCGCCGGATTGTGCCGCACAGGAATAACCGGATGTGTGAAAGCAGCCTTAGTGTTTATCCGGGTCCAGAAGCTCATCCGTATGTTTGGATACCTCGTGTTGTAGCTCAGCCAGAAATACAGAAAATCATCTTATTCGTCATGAAGATCAGAGGTGGTCACAGGGGTTAGACCCCACAGATCAAAAATTGATAATGTATCCAGCTTTTTAAGCCTTGGAGAAAGATATAACCAAATTTAAGGGAAAAAATTGTTTTATGATCAAAACAAATATATAGATTTTATACATTGCAAATTATCAATCTTTATAGAATGTTCCTATACCTTTCTTTCTAGATGCAGGTTTCTACACAGATGATATAGGTGCACAGGAAATATTATGCAGGGGTTAAAACTAGTTTGTAAAACCTGAGGTTAAATGGGTATTCGCGTCTCCAAGATCCTTTCGAATATGTAGTAAGTGTAATAATAATAATAATAATAATTAATAATATTAGCAAATAACTCCAATTAGAAATGTAATATAATTCTCCTGATTAGCTATGTCACTTACCTCATGTGCAGGGCATTGCAGCTTAGGTATCCATGGTTACGTCCACTCATATAGTGACAGATAGTTGCTTGTGGTCGTAACCATGGATACCTAAGCTGCAATGCCCTGTGCATGAGGTAAGAGAAAAGGCTAAATAATACTACATTTCTAATTGGAGGTATTTATTATTATTATTATTATTATTAATAATAATAATAATAAGCAAAATATAATTTTAGCAAATACCCCCAATTAGAAATGTAGTATAGTTCTCCTGATACAAACATGTCTCTTACCTCATGTGCAGGGTTGTGGAGCTTAGTTCTCCATGGTTACGACTCATATAGTGACAGTTAGTTGCTTGTGGTCATAATGCCCTGCAAATGAGGTAAGAGACATGGCTATATAAAACTACATTTTTAATTGGAGGTATTTGCTAATAATAGTAATAATAATAATATAATGTTATCAAATATCTCCATTTAGAGATGTAGTATATTTCTACTGATACAGCCATGTCTCTTACCTCATGTGTGGGTCATTGCAGCTGAGGCGTCCATGGTTACGACCACTTATATAATGACAGTTAGTTGCTAGTGGTCACCTAAACCTAAACTGCAATGCCCTGCACATGAGGTAAGATACATGGCTATATCAGGAGAACTATACTACATTTCTAATTGGAGGTATTGGCTAATATTATTATGATTACACCTACTACATATTGGGATAGGATATTGGAGATTAACACTTTAATTTACGGTTACAAAGAACAATATATGCAGCTTGTCTTTATACCCATGGTTTTCTTAAGCCCTTCTATGCACTAGGTTAAAGACTGCCGAACCTGCCGATTTCAACCGGATGACCATCTCATGTGTGTGAAGGACTCATGATGATGATTACAGATGATGATGATGGGGAAGAGAGGGATCGGGTTCTTGGAATTTCATCACTTGATCCTTCTGGCTCAGTGGTTAGCACTGCAGTCTTGGTGTGGCTCAGTGGTTAGCACTGCAGTCTTGCAGCGCTGGGGTCCTGGGTTCAAATCCCACCAAGGACACCATCTGCAAGGAGTTTGTATGTTCTCCCCGTGTTTGCGTGGGTTTCCTCCGGGATCTCCGGTTTCCTCCCACACTCCAAAGACATACAAATAGGGACTCTAGATTGTGAGCCCCAATGGGGACAGTGTTGCAAATGTATGTAAAGCGCTGTGGAATTAATAGCGCAATATACATTAATAAAATTATTATAATTAATTATTATTATTGTAGATTGCTAGCTCTCACGAGCAGAGTTCTCTTTTTTCCCTTTAACTATTGTATTTTCTATAACTGTTACTTGTTTGTATATGATCCTCCTGAATTGTAAAGCGCTGCGGAATATGTTGGCGCTATAGAAATAAAGATTATTATTATTATTTTATTTTCAAGTTACATGAGGGGAGAGAAGCCACTGACTGCCAGAGGGGTCGGACAGTGACTACTTTCTCCTGCTAAAAACAAGTCAAAACTTGGCAGAGCCAAATGTTGATGTAAATGGGGGGTGTCAGAAGAGAGAGCTGCCTGCCAACTGAACAGTCACCCAACAGCTACGTGTATATGTGGCGCCCCTGACCTAGTCAGGCACCACTGAGTACTGCACCCATGCTGGGGACAGTACAATACAGGTAATCCAGAAGGCTGACCGGGGTGTGGAACACAGGCGCATAGTGATCAGGTCTCACACATGTACCCATGAGAGGACCCCTGGGGATCCCAGGAGGGGGAAAAGCCTTCACCTTCACTGGAATAGTGGAGGGGGCCAAAAGCCTCCATCTCCTCTCAAGGGGTGTGGTAAGAGAGTCTGGTTGCTAGGTGGCGTAGGCAGGCACAAAAGGGAAAAGAGAAGGAGGAGTAAACAGTCGAGAGTCTGCAGCAGAGTGTGGAGGAGTGAGGAGCAGGAAAGTGAAGCTCAGACAGGAGCAGCAGTGAAGGTCCCAGATGTGAGCCGGTTCAGAGCAGAGTCCAGGGAGCTCCGAGGAGAGCTGACCCCTTCCCGTGGGCTGCTGTAGTCTGACAGCGTCCGCGCAGTGGCTACCGACGGGGGAGAACGGTCACCTAGGAGTGCTACCCGAAATCCATCTTCAGCTAAAGAGAGAGCACGGAGTGGGAAGTAAGGAGACTGCTAGGGAGTACCAGGCCCAAACGGGCGGCAGATCCCGGAGCGGGGATAGATCCACCTTTCCTTGCTAAACCTGCCGGTGTGGGGCCCTCAAAGCCCACACCACAACACCCAAAAGCCGCAGCCACGTAGCCACAGTTAGGGCCCATAGTTCACAGGAGGCAAGCAGCTGGAGTGATCTGGTCCAGGCGACAAGCAAACGGCAACTGAAGGGGAGAGAGGCTTCAGCAACTTCCCTGGGTGACCCCCATAGGGACTAAAAGTCGGGGTTACCCCAAACCACTAAGGGCTAAGGAAGGCGAGTCGGTAGTCACCATCATAAGTCAGCCTGAAGGATACCTGGTTCCAGCCTGGTTCATCCCAGCTACGCCCGGGTTACTCACCCTGCCATCAACTGTGAGTAAAACCCCTGAAAGACATCCTGCTTGTGTGGAGTTATTCTGCGCCTTGTGGTTCTACACACCTACACAGGGCCCTGGGGCTTGCCTCACTCTCAGGAGGCTATTACAACTAACTGCACCCACCATCAGCCCCAGGCGTCCCTTAACCTGCAGTGGCGGTCCGCACTGACCGCAATTCTGAGAGTGGCGTCACGACAATCCTACAAGAAGGTTTCCTACCTGTGACCAGACAGGATCCAGCCGAGTGGAGTCCCTGAAGGTAATGCACCGACACTGCACCTGTGGGGCTTTACATCTGGCGTCACGAACAGGATAAGGACTAGACCTGTTGAGACAGGTGACCATGTGCCTGGGCGGTCCGCTTGAAAAATTGGAAGCGCCGCCATATTGCCACCATGAAAAGCGCGCTGAAAAACAACAGCAGCCCGCGCTGGAAGAAGTTACCGCCCACGAAGAGGTGTGGCTACCCAGAGATCCCCTGCAGAGTTCTGACCTCGCTTGTGAAGAAAGCGGAAGCGTCCGGAGACGGCGGGCAGGAAAGGGAGCCACAAGCCTGCTGCTGCAGAGAGAAGAAATGGAGTCCGGACGTGGATACCCAGAACCAGGCTCTGCTGCCTGGTGGTGCCGGGAGCTTGCTATCTTCTGCGATCAGCTGGAGGCCAGGATTATGCGACAGCTCAGTGAGGGACGCACGGAGCTTCTGGAGATGGCGGCGGCGGTTCGGACCTACGAGGAGGGAGCCGCGCGACGCATGCCAGATCGAGCGGCGACGACTCAGATCCCGATGGTGCCACCGATGGGTGAGTCCAGAGTTGCCCCGGCCAGCGCAAGTGCTCCGACCCCTGCTGCTACGACCGCGGTCCCAGAAGAGGCGCCCGGCGCGGCGACGCTGAGCGAGGCCGCAGCCACGCTAGGTGCGGCCCGCCAAATCCAGGCCGCCGCAGCGACACCCCGCCTGGCCCGCAAAGGTCCGACTGCCACGGCGATACTCATCCGTGCCGCAGGTGTGACGCTGACCCATGCTGCCACCCTGCTGAGCCCAGTCCGCCAAGACCCCACCGCAGCAGCGACGCTCGTCCGAGCCGCAAGTGAGATGCTGAACCAGGCCGCAGCCCCGCCAGGTGCGGCCCGTCAAGCCCTGATCACTGCAGCGACGCCCAGCTCCACCTGCACGGACCCCATTGAGCATGCGACGCCAATTCAGACTGCGGCTGCAATGCCCAGTCCGGCCCGCCAAGAACTGGCCGCAACAGCGACGCAGATCCAGGCCGCCGCCACGCCAGGCTCGGCCCGCACAGACCAGGCCGCCGCCACGCCAGGCTCGGCCCGCACAGACCAGGCCGCCGCCATGCCAGGCGCGGCCCGCCAAGACCAGGCCGCCGCAGCGATGCCCTGCGCGGCCCGCCAAGAAAAGTCTACATCACCATTTACCCCGGCCTGCAAGGCCAGAGCAGACACCGCTCCCCAGTCTAAGGAGGTCCCTGCAAGGAAATCCCTGATAGGTGAAGACTCCGCATACTGGCAGCTGAAGGCTGACCTGGAGGCCAAGTTCCCACAGGAGATGGTGGATCAGTACATGCTCCCTCCGCACACCCCTAAGGCAACCCCTGCGGCAACCACGCCGAAGAGTCCACCGCCTGGGCCAGCTGAGGAACACTCATCCCCAGCGCTGCCACGACCAGAGTGCAGCGAAGAACTAAGGGGGAGAGGAGGGCAAGAAGTTGAGGAGTTGCCCCCGGAGCCAGCAGCAGTGCTAGTCCCAGAGCCGGAGATGCTGCCATATTCCCGCTGGGACGAGGAAGACCTGACACCTCCTGCTGAAGAAGACCTGCCCAACCGCCCCACCTGGGAGCTTGTAAGCTGCACTTCGCAGAATCCAGCCCGCAAGACACAGCGCCGCAGTAGAACCCAGTCTTTCCCTGCACCGCCATCCCCAGAGCAGAGAGAAGTCACGGCCAGAGACCTACAAGAAAAACGGTTCCTGAGAAGAGCCAAAGCACAGATCAGAGGACCCCTGCGTCGAGGAATTGTCGAAGATTTCAGCCTCAAATCAGGATACGGCATTATAGTATCACCTGGTGTGAAGGAAGGGATTTTTGTCAATCGAAGGGATGTGAGAGCTCACCTGCCCAGAGGACACCCTGGAAGAAATTTGAAGATAGGAGACTCAGTGGAGTTCACTATGCATCAGGGAGAAAGAGGCTGGTATGCCCTAGATGTTGCACCATGTCCTTGCAGAAGCCCTGCAGTCACAACAGAAGATGAAGACAGAGACACTGAAGAAGAAAGAGATCAAGAAACCAACAGGTGCCGCAGCCCTACAGGCCCAAGCCCTGGTATGGAAGAGTAGAGGAATCTGCATAAAGTAAAGCATACAGCAAGTTAAAGTTTTGAAAAGTTTGAAGTTTTGCAACGTTTACGTTTAAGTATGTGCCCACATAAACTTGTGTGAGAAAACCATAAACCTTAAGGCTATGAACTGGCTATAGCCACAAACTCTCGCAGTGTAAATAGTTACACCAGAGGGCACCACCACCACCAGAGTCAGCCTGTTTAGGGGCTTGGCTCGTCTGCAACCAGGAGGAGCCCGTCCGTATATAGGGCCTTGGCTCGCCTGCGACCAGAGAGCATGCCTGTTTATGGGGCCTGGCTCTCCACCACAAAGAGGGTACCTGGTCAGCACCAACTGTGGAGGCCGCCTCTACATCCTGCCAGAAGAGGCTGAAGGCGCGGATCCACCAAGCCACGTATACCCTGAAACCACCAGCCCATGAAAGCCGCCTCTACATCCTGCCAGAAGTGGCTGAAGGCGCGGCCAACGGGAGAGGCAGATTGGAGGAAAGGTCTGGGGAAGTAGATGGCCCAGATCTGGTTACCAAAAGGACCGGTGACCTGCCTCCTGAAAGGGTTTGGGTGGGTTAACGGACTTGTGGGTGGAGGGTGGTGATGTATGGTACCTGGTGCTTTTAAAATGTTTTACATGTTTTAATGTTTTATGCATTTTTAAAATGTTGTCTTGCAGCCCGAGGACGTGCTGGTGATAACTAAGGGGGAATGTGGCGCCCCTGACCTAGTCAGGCACCACTGAGTACTGCACCCATGCTGGGGACAGTACAATACAGGTAATCCAGAAGGCTGACCGGGGTGTGGAACACAGGCGCATAGTGATCAGGTCTCACACATGTACCCATGAGAGGACCCCTGGGGATCCCAGGAGGGGGAAAAGCCTTCACCTTCACTGGAATAGTGGAGGGGGCCAAAAGCCTCCATCTCCTCTCAAGGGGTGTGGTAAGAGAGTCTGGTTGCTAGGTGGCGTAGGCAGGCACAAAAGGGAAAAGAGAAGGAGGAGTAAACAGTCGAGAGTCTGCAGCAGAGTGTGGAGGAGTGAGGAGCAGGAAAGTGAAGCTCAGACAGGAGCAGCAGTGAAGGTCCCAGATGTGAGCCGGTTCAGAGCAGAGTCCAGGGAGCTCCGAGGAGAGCTGACCCCTTCCCCTGGGCTGCTGTAGTCTGACAGCGTCCGCGCAGTGGCTACCGACGGGGGAGAACGGTCACCTAGGAGTGCTACCCGAAATCCATCTTCAGCTAAAGAGAGAGCACGGAGTGGGAAGTAAGGAGACTGCTAGGGAGCACCAGGCCCAAACGGGCGGCAGATCCCGGAGCGGGGATAGATCCACCTTTCCTTGCTAAACCTGCCGGTGTGGGGCCCTCAAAGCCCACACCACAACACCCAAAAGCCGCAGCCACGTAGCCACAGTTAGGGCCCATAGTTCACAGGAGGCAAGCAGCTGGAGTGATCTGGTCCAGGCGACAAGCAAACGGCAACTGAAGGGGAGAGAGGCTGCAGCATCTTCCCTGGGTGACCCCCATAGGGACTAAAAGTCGGGGTTACCCCAAACCACTAAGGGCTAAGGAAGGCGAGTCGGTAGTCACCATCATAAGTCAGCCTGAAGGATACCTGGTTCCAGCCTGGTTCATCCCAGCTACGCCCGGGTTACTCACCCTGCCATCAACTGTGAGTAAAACCCCTGAAAGACATCCTGCTTGTGTGGAGTTATTCTGCGCCTTGTGGTTCTACACACCTACACAGGGCCCTGGGGCTTGCCTCACTCTCAGGAGGCTATTACAACTAACTGCACCCACCATCAGCCCCAGGCGTCCCTTAACCTGCAGTGGCGGTCCGCACTGACCGCAATTCTGAGAGTGGCGTCACGACAATCCTACAAGAAGGTTTCCTACCTGTGACCAGACAGGATCCAGCCGAGTGGAGTCCCTGAAGGTAATGCACCGACACTGCACCTGTGGGGCTTTACATATACAGTGGCATAGTGTCAGCCCATGATCCACCTACGGCTGTTAGAGACACAGGTTGGCAGATCAGATCAGCCAACATGTGCAGGGATATATACTGGCTCAGTGTGTGAGCCCGTATCTTAGGCAGGGACATGACCTATGTCTGTACCAGTACATCCTAGGTCGGTAAGGGGTTCAGAAAACACTGATGTAATTATTGTTTGGCCTTTAACCCCTTAGTAATTTGAAATAAAATGTTAAAACTAACTTTTATTACAGTTTTTTGCTTTGTTTTGTTTCATGTAATTATTTTATTATTATAGCTCTAGACAACTAGTACGCCTAATCCTAGTCCTAATCCTACTGCTAATCCCAACCTAATTCCTAATCAGAGCCCTTTTCTTGAAGGGAGTCTGACAGCACAGAGTGACTGTTCAAACCAAGCACAGATGCTCACTGCACCCTTAGCGAGGCCAACTATTGAAGTACGCTTTCCCACCTACTTGCTTTCCATCCATCTCTGCCCTTCTCTGATTCCATACAGTCGGAGCTGTCAGTCAAAGAAGAGAGGAAAGGAGAAAGCGGGAAAACAAGTGGATGGAAAGGTGTACTTAAATGCTTGTCCGTGCTAAGTTTGTACCAAGCTTCTATTCTTGGTTTGAACAGTCATTCTGTGCTGATAGTCATTTTAACCCAAGTCCTAACCCAAACTCAAGTTGTAACCGAAGCTTTAACCCTAATTAGGGTTAAGAAACTGTATGTAAAGACTTATTGTAACAGTGGGATATTTTGGCAGGTGAAAATTTCTTAAATTGTGACATCTCCACCAGCAGGCCTCTGTTTATCCTTTAAAATTACAAAGGATAGGAGAGGCAGGGAGCCATGATCTCATTGTCTATTGTACCACCCCGCGGGCTCGGCTGCAACCGCCGAGCCGCTTGGATCCGTGCTCGTACTGCGGGTGGTGGCTCGAGCCTCTCACGGACCCAGGGGTCACGTCGCTCTGCAAGGGGGTTGGCGTTACACGCGAGGACTTGGGTGAGGAGTTCCACGGCCGGTGCCGCGGTGGTTTGGTTTGGGATGTAAGTTCGTGACGCCACTGCTTCGGTGAAGGTATGGGGGCTCCCGGTAGCGGTGTAATGGCGCAGCTAGGTGTTGACCCCTCCGTGGGTATGGGGTGTTGGTCTCGGGGCCCGGTAGGCGAGGGCCGGGGTGGAGGGTGAAGTGTTGCGGTGCGGTGCCTCATGGTACTGTTGTGCTCACTCTGACACAACACACTGGAGTCTCTGGTAAACCAAACAAAGTGATAAATGGGGCCTGCAGCCGGCTGCAGCTTCTCCCGGTATAGGTTGGTGGTTTCCGCCTTTCTCCTGCACCTCTGTGTGTAAATGTTTGACTCCTGTGCCTAGACACCGGTAGTCCGCTCCCTGACTTGTATATGCCGTAGGAGCCTGTTTGCCCGCAGGCGCTGGCCCTTTGGGTCTCTATGCCTTGGCGGTGGCTTTACCTTGTATGGTTGGGCTGTTGTCTTCTAACGGGGCTTGTGTGGGATAGGTCCTTAAGTCCAGTCCGCAATCAGTTGATTTGACTCGGCCCTGTCGGTTCAGGGCTTTGTACTGGGTCTGAGTACCCCTCCTGGTGCTCCGGTTTCCAATCGGTTCCCCGGTTCGGTACCGGCGGGCCACCACCCAACCCCGGTACCTACGGTTCCATCGGCTGTAGTCCCAGCTCCTGCAGGCGGCCACCACCGTCTGCCTCCTTGCCAATGGTGACTGGGCTCCGACCCAGCCACCTGGTAGTCTCTTGGCAGGCCTGGACACAGGACTGCCCATGAACTTGACTGCTCTCTACCTCCTCTAGACTACTCTCTCTGTCAACTTGAACCTGACTCTGTGTTTTCCCGCCTCCAGGCCTGTGAACTCCTCGGTGGGTGGAGCCAACCGCCTGGCTCCACCCCCTTGGTGTGGACATCAAACCTGGAGGGTGGTTTTTAGTTTGACTGATGTCACCTAACCGGGAGGGGGTGTGGTGTTGTGTGTGACTACCTGGGACGACCTGACTAGTCCAGGGCGTCTGTCAGGTTTCCAGGTTTTCCAGTTCTCTTTTGACTGCCCTTGCCCTCGGTTAACATGGAGGTTACCGTTCTGTTGCCCTACTTCCTGTCCAGCAGCTTAAAAGGCCGCCTCCCAGCCCAGTCCAGTGCCTGAGTATACTGCCTGCTGTGTGCTCCTGCTGTGTTTGCTGCTTATTCCGGATTGCCTCGGGATTCCCCTAAAGGACTACCTACCGATTGTCTCAGGACTGTACCCGGCTCTTAAGGCTGTGCCCGGATTCCGTTTACCATCTTCGGTCAGCACTCCGCCTGGTTCTCTTTTGGTTCGTAACCATCCTGGATAAACATTTCCGTACGGACACTCATTGACTTTACCGCTTGCTCCTTATCCCGGCCGCTGCGCATTTAGGCCTTCCGGGGTAGATTGCCGGACAGTCCCTGTATAGGGGTTCGCTCCGGTGGTCTCCCTGGGGGAGTCCGGTGCGTGGTCCCGGGACTCCCCTGCGCGTCTATTCCGGAAAGTATTGTATGTGTTATTGTATTGTTGTGTTTGTTCTGTTTCTACCGTGGTGACATACTATAAAACATCTTGTACCCGGAACTCGTCTCTGATTGTCATTGCCCTACGCTATCGAAATCCTCAGAATATAGAATAAGTATTACATTATACTCAGGCCATTAGAGGATTTCGCTGGGGCAATGACTGAGACACGAGTAGATCAGCTGTTCTCCATGATTAACTCCCTGCAGCAGGAGATGGAGGTGGTGCAGACTAAGCTTAGAGATGTGGAGGCACAGCTGGGCCATGATCACCAGGTACTGGGTCCGGCTATACAGGATTTGCAAGTCAGAGTGGAGGCTCAGGAAGCCGTCCCCACTACGTCCGTACCAGCTGCCGGTATGCCTAGGTTACCCCCATTCCGTTTTAATGGTGATCGTAGTCAGTTCCGTGGATTTATTAACCAATGCATACTGTTTTTCGATGTACATGCTGAATATTACCGTTCTGACCGGTCAAAGGTGTTATGTATCATCATGTTATTAACCTCACGAGCACTGGCTTGGGCTAATCCGATGATAGAAAACCGGGACATCCGTTTAAATCACCTAGATGACTTTCTGAACGCAATGGCGCAGATGTTTGATGATCCGAATCGCCGTGCTACCGCTGAATCTGCTCTCCTTTCCTTACGTCAGGGAAAGCGCTCTGTCATTGAATACGCCACTGAGTTCAGGAGGTTAGTGGTAGACACCGACTGGGGAAACAATGCATTACTGTCCGTTTTCAGAAAGGGTTTGTCCGGTACCATCAAGGACGAGTTAGCCCGTTCCGAATCCCCAGGGGATTTTGACCTGTTTCTCCAGCACTGTGTGCGCATAGATACCCGTTTAACGGAACGTAGACAGGAAAAATGGGCAGCTATAAACCGTATAAATAATAATACATTTCCTTCCAGAGAACCGGCTTTCAGGACGCCACGGGAGGCTGAGGACGTTCCTATGCAAGTGGACTCTCTACAAAAGCGAGAGACCAACGAACGTCGTGAACACCGGCTCCGTGAGCGTTTGTGTTTCTACTGCTGTCAATCGGACCATTTTTTAATCGACTGCCCGAAACGTCCGAATCGCCCAAATAAGGTATTGGCAGCCATGGCAGAGTGTGATAACACGGACGCAGAGTCTGATATCTCTGAGGCAAGTGGACACTTGGATGCGGTATTTCCCTTGACGGTAATGTCTACCTCACCGAAGGACTCAGAAGGGAAATATACCCATTGTTCACTCCCCATTCAGATCCGGTGGGAGGGACAGCTAATTCCTACCTCTGCAATGATAGACTCTGGGGCAGGGGGAAATTTCATGGACTTTTCTTTTGCTAGTAAACACGGTATCCGGACTCAGCAAAGATCCTTACCGGTTACCATGGAGACGGTAGACGGATCTCCGTTAACATCTGGACCAGTGGATCGGGAAACAGTACCGCTAGAATGCGTGATGAAACCAGGTCAGCAGGAGACTCTTGTTTTCATGATGATCTCTTCTCCACATTTTCCGATTATTCTAGGTATTCCGTGGCTACGGTCTACAAATCCGGTCATCAATTGGGAAACTAAGGAGATATCCTTCCCACCGCAGAGTGATCCGGCCATTTGTCCAACTGTTCCGGTTCCGGTAACACCACATGCAGAAGGCACGGTACAGGTACCCGTTTTACCCTCGGTTTATCGTGACTTCGCTGACATATGCGACAAAAGAAAGGCCGATCGGCTTCCTCCGCATAGACCGTATGATTGCCCCATAGACTTACTCCCAGGGGCAGAAATCCCGTTTGGTCATGTTTACCCGTTGGCGGCACCTGAGCTAGAAGCCCTAAAGGAGTATATTGATGAAAGCCTGGCCAAGGGATTTATTCGCCCGTCTACCTCGCCCGCAGGGGCACCCATCTTTTTTGTGAAAAAGAAGGAGGGGACTCTGAGACCCTGTATTGACTACCGGGAACTGAATAAAATAACCATCCGGAACCGGTATCCGTTACCGTTGATTCCGGAGCTATTGGAGAGAGTCCAACAGGCAAAGATATTCACCAAATTGGACCTCCGTGGGGCATATAATCTGCTTCGTATACGTCCCGGAGACGAGTGGAAGACCGCGTTCCGATGTCGGTACGGACATTTTGAGTATTTAGTGATGCCTTTTGGACTTTGTAACGCTCCTGCGGCATTTCAACATCTAGTTAATGATATTTTCAGGGATATCATGGACCAATTCATGGTGATCTATCTGGATGATATTCTAATCTTTTCTGATTCTCTCCAGGAACACCAGGAGCACGTCAAGACCGTACTTACCCGGCTGAGGGACAACCACCTGTACATTAAACTGGAGAAATGTGAGTTCCACTGCTCACAAATACAATTCTTAGGTTATGTCATCTCTCCTCAGGGACTGAACATGGAATCTAGCAAGATACAAGCCATTCTCGACTGGCCGGAACCGGGAAACATCAAAGAGGTACAACGCTTTGTCGGTTTTGCCAACTTTTACCGACGCTTTATCCGTAACTTTTCAGAGATTGTTCGTCCCATCACCCTGTTGACTAAGAAAGGACAGAAGTTTGTATGGTCCGCCCAGGCTCAGGAAGCGTTCCATCGTCTCAAGGGATGTTTTACCTCAGCACCCATACTAGTGCATCCGAATCCCGCACTTCCCTTCATCGTGGAGGTCGACGCTTCCGACTACGCATTAGGGGCCATTCTTTCTCAAAGGACCGGGGACAAGAGTCTCCTGCATCCGTGTGCCTTCTTCTCCCGCAGGTTGTCCCCTGCGGAAAGGAACTACGACATTGCGGATAAGGAATTATTGGCGATTATTGCCGCCTTCAAGGAATGGAGACACCACTTACAGGGAGCCGCGCAGCAAGTGATAGTACTCACAGATCACCGTAATCTGGAATTTCTCAAGTCTGCCAGGTGCCTGTCTCCACGACAAGCCCGTTGGAGCCTATTTCTTAACCAATTCAATTTTGTTGTTACATACCGTCCAGGTTCACGTAATGGGAAAGCCGATGCCTTGTCCCGAATCCCTGCAGTGGACTCCGTGCCTGGAACCCCGTCGCAGACCGTGTTAACAGATGCCAATTTCGTTGGAGTAATCCAGGACCAGGACTTGTGGAAGGACATCAAGCTGGCCTATGATGGTGATGTATTTCTTGCTGCCCCCCCGAATGATGTAACTCTTGTTCTTCGGAATGGTGTGTGGTTAAGAGAACGACGCATTTATGTCCCGGAGGCCGTAAGACTTCGGGTTCTCAAGTTGGTTCATGACTCCGTGTTGGCCGGTCATAGGGGGGTACAGAAGACGCAGGAATTTCTGAGCCGGTTTTTCTGGTGGCCTACCTGTTTAAAGGACGTGAAGGACTATGTCCACTCATGTGTGGTTTGTGCCCGGTGCAAGGTCCCTCGTGTGGCTCCTACGGGACTCCTCCAACCGTTACCCGTGCCATCTCGCCCTTGGGGGTCTATCTCCATGGATTTTATTGTGGAGTTGCCGGTCTCAGGCGGGCATAATACCATTTTAGTGGTGGTGGATCGATTGACTAAAGCTGCTCACTTCATTCCGTGTACCGGTCTTCCCTCAGCCGCAGAGACAGTGGATTTGGTTGTCCAGAACGTATTCCGATTGCATGGGGTACCGGATGAGATCATCTCCGATCGGGGCGTGCAGTTCACGTCGAGATTCTGGAAGGGGTTTTGTACGGCACTCCAGATTGATGTCTGTTTGTCTTCTGCATACCATCCTCAGACAAATGGACAAACCGAACGGACGAATCAAACCCTGGAACAATATCTTCGCTGTTATGTCAGCCATCTCCAAGACGATTGGTTGAAGATGCTTCCGTTGGCGGAGTTCTCCTACAACAACACTCAGAGCAGCTCCACTAAGGTAACGCCCTTTTTCGCTAACCTGGGTTACCATCCGACTATTTTGCCTAGGTCACCGGTTGCGGTTTCGGTACCAGCGGTGGAGGACAGAGTGACAGAACTACGACAAAATCTGGAGGTTCTAAGGAACACCGTAGCTACGGCCCAGGAGCGTTACAAGAGGTCGGCGGACACTCACCGGAAACCGGCACCCATGTACAAGGTAGGGGACTCTGTATGGTTATCCACCAAAAACCTGAGATTGGGTGTTCCTTCGCAGAAACTGGGACAAAAATTCATCGGTCCGTTCAAAATCACCGGGATCGTGAGCCCTGTGGCCTGTCGGCTACGGTTACCGCACCATCTAAAGGTACACCCGGTCTTTCATGTGTCTCTCCTCAAACCCGTTTCCCCTAATACTTTTCATGGTCGTATTGTGCCTCCTCCTCCGCCTGTGATGGTCGACGGCGAGGAGCAGTTCGTGGTTGAGGACATTATTGACTCCCGGCTCCATCGTCGTCGGCTTCAGTATCTGGTACGTTGGCAGGGGTACGCCCCCGAGGACGATTCCTGGGAACCGGTGGGTAACATTCGGGCACCCCGGAAGATTGCTCAGTTTCATCGCCGGTACCCGGACAAACCTGGCCCTGATCCGTCCTGAGGCCGTCTCTGGGGGGGGGAGTAATGTCAGGTTTCCAGGTTTTCCAGTTCTCTTTTGACTGCCCTTGCCCTCGGTTAACATGGAGGTTACCGTTCTGTTGCCCTACTTCCTGTCCAGCAGCTTAAAAGGCCGCCTCCCAGCCCAGTCCAGTGCCTGAGTATACTGCCTGCTGTGTGCTCCTGCTGTGTTTGCTGCTTATTCCGGATTGCCTCGGGATTCCCCTAAAGGACTACCTACCGATTGTCTCAGGACTGTACCCGGCTCTTAAGGCTGTGCCCGGATTCCGTTTACCATCTTCGGTCAGCACTCCGCCTGGTTCTCTTTTGGTTCGTAACCATCCTGGATAAACATTTCCGTACGGACACTCATTGACTTTACCGCTTGCTCCTTATCCCGGCCGCTGCGCATTTAGGCCTTCCGGGGTAGATTGCCGGACAGTCCCTGTATAGGGGTTCGCTCCGGTGGTCTCCCTGGGGGAGTCCGGTGCGTGGTCCCGGGAATCCCCTGCGCGTCTATTCCGGAAAGTATTGTATGTGTTATTGTATTGTTGTGTTTGTTCTGTTTCTACCGTGGTGACATACTATAAAACATCTTGTACCCGGAACTCGTCTCTGATTGTCATTGCCCTACGCTATCGAAATCCTCAGAATATAGAATAAGTATTACAGCGTCACACTATGCAGAGCACACTTTGAGATGTGCTTCATTATAATGATAGGTTTGTCATCTCAGTTACTGCTTATGCAGAGCGTAGCAGCTGATAAATTAATCTCAACTGTTCTACACAGCATGGGAACCTCTGGCACTAACAAAGATGAAGAAAAAGTGGGCAACAGTTTGCATCCCCATAAAACTTAGTACCTGGGCAACCATCCCAGGTTCTGCATATTTAGCCAGCTTTGAAGCCAATCAGTCACCAAGTTTTTGCTATGTTATCTAAAGCCAACATGCTGCAAGGGTTAGCACAGAGAATTCAGGGATGCCTGTCTTGTCAAGGTCTGATCTGTTTTTTATTTGCTATGTTTGTGAAAGCACAGGACTTATCATTGCTCAGACTACAATGTCAGGAGCACACAGTCCGGCACGCCTCTCTCCTCTGATTGGCTCCTCACTGTCAATGTACAATGTCTATTGAGAGACTGGTGTGGGCGGGGACAGGTTTCTCAGCTCTGCTGTATGGCTAAATCTCAGAATTCTGATTGTGCCAGAACAGCTGTTCCCAGTAATCTAAGTGATACATCATTGGATTCAGGATCTCTTTGCCTACATCATGCTGCTCTCAAATGAGGCAGCAAAAACCTGGTGACAGGTTCCCTTTAAAAATAATTGATGACATACTGCTTTTCTTGTTTAAAAAATAGTACTGTTTCAAGTATTTTGAGTCAGAAGGATTGTAATACCAGAGAGCATTAATGGTCAAGAGTGGCGCTGTTATTAGGAAAACAAATCTCTTACAACCCCTTTAAGTCACCATTATACCATATCCCTATGAACACCTCCTTCTGTATAGGTACATTTATTGAGGGAACGTAGGGACAACTCTACACACATTGGATGGTTGGCAAAATCCGTGGAAAATTGGAAGGCTTGGCTAAGATTAATCAGTGTATGTATACTAAAGGCATGTTGTAGTCTCCAAGGGGACTTTCTAAAGTGGTTTGGGGCACTATTGTACCGTAGTACAGTCATCTTCCTCTGCAGAAATAGCTAATTTCACCCCAGCACAGACACTAAAATCTAATTCCATGGCTTGCATCCCCTACCGATGGGCAAAGCTTACAGACGTACTTAGAGCTTTACTTCTCTATCAATGCTGTAAAAATGGAATTTTATGTTATATAATCAGCCGGGATACAATTTTCTTGACATCTGGCACTTGGATGATTCAAGATTAATAGGGAACTGCCAGCATCAGCGCAAATCTATAGCAGTAAAAGCTTTGTTTGTGTGTGTGTGGGAGGATAGATGATGTGAACAGACAAGAACGAAGAAACAAAGGTGGCACAGATCAAAGGACAATGCTGCTCACCATGTTAAATAGATGCTAAAATTATAGCTTTTCAATTTTGAAAATTACATTTCTTTATATTATTCCTATTCTTTTAACTATTTTTTAACCAAATTGCTGCAATATGTTGCGAGATTGTATATGATAAAAATAATGGAGAGACACTTAAGCCCGCTTTACACGCTGCAATGTATCTTACGATGTGTCGGCGGGGTAATGTCGTAAGTGACGCACATCCGGCATTGTAAGGTACATTGTAGTGTGTGACAGCTAAGTGCGATTGTGATTGAACGGTAAAACGTTCATCGCGCGCACGTCGTACCTTTCTCTAGAATTGCACATCAGATTGTTCATCGTACTCGGGGTAGCACACATCGCAGTGTGTGACACCCCGGGAACGATGAATAGATCTTACCTACGTCCTGCAGCTCCTGGCCCACAATGCGGAAGGAAGGAGGTGCCGCGTGACGTCGATGTGACGCCGAACGTCCCTCCCACTCCAGGAAGTGGACGTTTGCCGCTCAGATCGAGGTCGTATGGACGGGTAAGTACGTGTGACGGGGGTTAATCGTTTGTGCGGCACATTCAACAAATTGAACGTGCCACACATACGATGGGGGCGTTGCAAATCGCATACAATATCGTATGTGAAATTGCAACGTGTAAAGCAGGCTTTAGCCACGACAACTCTTGAGTATATGCCCTAAGGGAGCATCAACAATAATCATGATAGAAATGATGGTCCGGAGGAGTCCAAGTTGAGAAAGGATTGATATTAGAACACTTAGCCAAGTTAAAGGAAACCAAGTCCCCAGGTCCAGATGATTTATACCCTAGAGTCTTGAAAGCGATAGCTGAGGAAATAATAGTACCGCTTGCCATAATCTTCAATAAGTCATGGGAAACAGGAAAAGTCCCGCTAGATCGGAAAAGGGAAAATGTGGTTCCTATCTACAAAAATGGGGAAAAGGAGGATCCAGGGAATTACAGGCCAGTAAGCCTGACCTCTATTGCAGGAAAAATCTTCAAGCAAAGTGTCAAAGAACATTTACTTAGGTACTTGGATGGGAAGGCATTAATCAACCAAAACCAGCACGGCTTTATGACCAATAAATCTTGTTAGACCAACCTGATTTTCTTCTATAACAAAGTCACTGAATGGTTGGACTGGGAAATGCTGTGGATGTAGTATACCTTGACTTCAGTAAGGCATTTGATAAAGTATCACATGACATCCTCACTGAAAAAATGATCAAGTATGGAAATGACAAAAAAATCAGTTAGATGGATTCACAACTGGCCTAATGATCGGGCGCAACGAGTAATATTAAATGGCTACACGTCAAACTAGAGGAAAGGGAAAAGCGGGGGCCGTAAGGGTCCGTTCTGGGCCCAGTGCTGTTTAATATCTTTATAAATTATCTGGACAATGGAATTATTGAGGAACTCATAAAATTTGAGGATGATAAGAAGATAGGAGGAGCAGCCAACACTAGAGAGGAAAGAGATCGAATTCAGAAGGATCTAGATACACTCAAACAATGGGCCGAGGAGAACAGAATGGTGTTTAACAGGGACAAAGTCCTACATCTGGGTAACAGAAATGTAAAAAGATTATATAGTATGGGAGGAAAAGAACTAGGTGATAGCACCGAGGAAAAGGACTTGGGCATAATAGTGGATCCCACATTCAACATGAGCCAACAATGCGGAGCTGCAGCTAAAAGGCCAACAAAATTCTGGGCTGTATCAGGACAAGCATTGGATCTACATCAAGAGAGGTCATTATTCCCCTATACTCTGCTCTGGTCAGACCCCACCTGGAATACTGTGTACAGTTCTGGGCGCCCCAACTCAAGAAAGACATTGATATATTGGAGCAAGTCCAGAGAAGAGCAACCAAGAACTTAGAAGGTCGGCAAACCATGTCATATGAAGACCGGCTAAAAAAATGTTTAGTTTGCAAAAGAGAAGGCTGAGAGGAGATTAATAGCGGTCTACAAATATCTGAAAGGTAGTCACAGTGCAGAGGGGGCCACCCTATTCTCATTAGCACAAGGAAGTACAAAAAGCAACGGGATGAAACTAAAAGGAAGGAGATTCAGATTAGACATTAGGAAAATCTTTCTAACAGTGAGGGGAGTCAAAGAGTGCAACAGGCAACCGCGGTAGGTAGTGATCTCTCCATCAATAGAAATGTTCAAGTGGAAGCTGGATAAACATATAGCTGGGATGATTTAGGAAAACCTGCACTTGCAGGGGGTTGGACCCGATGGCTCTTGAGGTCCCTTCCAACTCTAACATTCTATGATTCTATAATGCAGTTGCTCAGGGCTTCGATATTGATGGTGTATCCCCCATACAAATTAGACTAATGTCAGCTGAACTAAATGATTTTGGCAAGTTTGAGTGATAGTCTAATTTGTATGGGGGGCTCCTGATTTTCCCTTGACAGATGATGTTGGTAAATGGCAAGATTTTCAACACAGCCCCTACTATCACTGGTCTTTAATAATATTGGTATTAACTTTTGGTCTAAAGGGTTCTTTTAGGCCCCCTAAGTTAAAGTACTTACGTTCGACAGCAACCCTTACTACTATAATAGTTGCCCCTGATGTTGAGAGAGAGAAAGATCCAGAAGGTCACTCATCTGAGCATTTAGGTATATGGGGCTTTAGGATAGGTCATTAAAATCAGATTGGTGACGGTCTGACACTTAGGAACAGCTACCACTCAGCTACTAATAGGTCTATACCCACCAGCCACAAGGTGTAAACAGTGTATTGAGCCGCTACAGAGTAGTTACAGTTTTTGGATACACCAACTCAGATCCTATTTTCTTCAAACAGAGCTGCAGTCCCAAAAACGCTCTTTGCTGAGAACTGTAGTGTTCCAGCTCCATACACTGTATACTTCCATCTTCCGTAGGACCAGTTATCAGCTGATTGGTGGAGGTGCCGGGTATCAGACCCCCACTAATAGATATTGATGGCCTATCTCTAGCATAGGTCATTGGTATGAAAGTCATGGACAACCCCTTTAAACCCTTAATATCGATGTTGCCTCCACTTGACAATACTGTTGCGGGGATAGCCCAACAATAAGTTGTAAGAACACCCGGCAGCAGGTGAGTGATTCCTGTGTAGCGCCACCACAGGGAGAGTGAAGTATTACATTAATATGAGTGGGATGTTTCCGCAATGCACTGATGTGCTGGGTACTCAAGAATAAGAAATCATTTTTGTATTTGTTCGTCACCCAAGACAAAACATTAGACACTCTTCTAGAAAATTAGAAAATGGCTTTTTTTAACCAGACAACCCTTTGAAATGTTATTATTCCTGCAGCGATTCCTTCGAGGACGCTTCCTAGCTTTATTTTCCGTCCCTCCTTTTAATATGAAAAAACCTTGTAGAGATCACTTTACATGACGCCTTTGTCTATTTAGACAGTCCCACAATCCTCTGCAAAATGCTTTTTCTCAAACAGTGTTATTGAGGCGTCTGGGACATAGTGACAACAGGGTGCATTAGGAATATAAATAAGCCCCTGAGCCCGCGCCGTCCACCCCGCACGCTGTGGATAATTGTGACTTTCCAACCGGTGACCTTGATATTGAGGAGAAAAATCATTATTCATGTTCTATGTCCGTGCTATCACTATGTGAGATTCAACAAGTGACCTTGAAATGCAGATGTAAACTGTTATTAATCCGTGGTCTCGCCAGTCACCATAGGAACACACGTCTTAAATAAAAAGATGCAAAAAGCAAACATCATTTTTAGAATTCCGCGAGTCCATGAGTTTAGAGACATTTTTAAAATTCAAGGCACTTTTTAAATGGCAGAAGATGTAATGAAATACAGAGATACTGCAAATACCGTGAAGGGCATTGTCTTTGAGGCTTTGTCCTAACCAGCTTGGTTCAGTAACCCCTTCAGAACCTGGCAATTTTTAATTTTTGGGCTTTCTTTTTTTCTTCCTTTTTTTATTTTTCCGTCGGCATACTATTTTGAGGGCTTGTTTTTGTTAGACGAGTTGTAGTTTCGAGTGACACTTCACTTTTCCATACATGTGCAGTAAAAATGGGAAAAATATCCAATTCTGATGTTTATTTTGAGTTTTATTTTTACGACCTTTATTGGAAACACAATTATGGCTATACCAAACTTCCAATTATTAATTAATTAATTTATTTTATTTAAGTGGTGAGCTAAAGTTCAGAAATTTGGGAAAAAAATATATTGGTTCAGGTTGCCGTTTTCAGAAACCAGTAACATATTACTTTTCCATCTATGTAGCTGTTTGCATGGCGAGCTGGCGCCTTCATTTATACCATTTTGGGGTACAGATGACATTTTTATTCCATTTATTCTATTTTTTATGTTGGTGTGATGACCCCAAAAAATGTAATTCTGATGTTTTGATTATTTTTCTTGTTATGGCGTTTACCAATCAGGTTATTTAATTTTTTTATTTTGATAGCTCAAACTTGTAAATTCCAAATATGGTTATTTTTAATTTTTTAATCTCTTTATTTTTAATGGTGTAAAGGAGAGCTATTCCAATTTTTATGTTTTTTTTAATTTTTGTACATTGTTCTTTTTTTTTTTTTTTTAAAGTCTCCTTGAGGGAGTTGAACCTGCGATAATCCATGGTATTGCAGATTTTTGGCACGCAGTGACTACTAGGGTTCCGCCAGGTACAAGGGAACCCTTTGGCGGACGCCATAACACACAGGGAACACAATACAATGATGGGCCCTGGTGCTAGAGAGAGGGGAGCGGGGTCACCTCCTGCACCCACCTGATGCTATTCCCTGCTGTCCCTAACGTCCCATCATCACCGATCCTGTGCCTAGGCCCTGGCTTGCCCTGAACTCACCTTAGCTAGTGAGAAGGCAAGTGACAGCACTAGTTTCACCACTACAATAATAGAACTCAAGGGAAGGGACACAGACAGGGGAAAAATAGACACAATAAGGAAAACACTCCAAACTGCTCCAAATACAGCTAAGCACCATAGCTGCAATTGTCACGACACCTCAGCTTCTTCCAAAGACTGTCTCCTGCCAAAGTGGACAGTTTAGAAATCAAGATTCTGTAACTAGCATCAGATGGTAAGACGTGACCTTTTATATCAAAGTGGAGTGATCACAAGGAGCTTAACCGGAGATGAAGTCTACAAAGGATAGCCAAATTGGAAAGAGTCCTTAACCCCTACAACAGCAAAAAAAGCAGTTACATTTAAACACAAGCTCCAGAACTGCGCATAATAAGGTGTTGTGACTTTTTGGTCCCAGACTCGCCAGAGGACTTTCCCGAGTAGGCCACACCCATGACAATTATAGTGTAAATCCCTGTCTCCTTTGAAGTCCATCATGCAGCTGATGTTACGAGGAAATCCAAGATAGCAGTGACATGGGCCTTCAGCAGGAACCCAGCAATCATAGTAACCCATAGACATCTCTTGTACTGACTGTAACAACATTTAAATGCTAGTGTCATAAACTAACAGCTACCTGTGATGGGAGATAAGTTTCCGAGCCCCCTTCATTAATGGTCTCCATAGTGCAGTTATAGTACAGTTACATCCATGTGCACGATTAAACATGTCATCATGTGGGTGAAACTCACGTCCATGTACATTCATTCACCACACCAAATAATAGAGTAACTAAAACTCAATCAATAATAGTCAATAAAAGAAAAAAAAACTCCATCTCTCCACTACCTTTATATTGATTAGGTATTTTTGAGACTCTTGGTGTTTCGGAATTGAAAAATGCTCATTGCCAAGAATATCCATCTACCAAAATGTCTCAATATTTATATTCTCCATTTAAAAAATGCTCAAGTTCTCAAGAATCGGGGGCGTGTCCTAGACATGGTGGCGTGAGGAAGCTTACCTCCAGAGCTCCTGCGCCCACGGCTTTATTTTGCAGATTCTCGCGGTCCCTTCTCATCCAGGATGGCCCCCAAGAAAAGACCGGGCGGTGCCCCCGCCTCCGCATCCCCCGGAGTGAGCCAGAAGTCCCAGGGGAGCCTCTCCAGATACCTGGCGGGGCCGGGCCGGGAGCTCCCGCCAGCGGCCCAGGACAAGATGGCGCTGGCGTCTCAGCAGCGTTCCCCGGCTGGGGATTTCCCTGGTGCGACCCGGCGCCCGCCCACAGCCTCTGCAGCAGCTCGGGTGTCTGGTGAAGGGGAGAAACGGGTGAACGCCACAGCAGGGAGACCAGCGGCGGCAGATCAAGGTACAGAAGCATGGAGGAGGGGGGGACCCATAGGCCCGGCCACACAGCATGTCACTGAGGAGGCAGAGGAGGTCTCGGCATCCGGGGGATCACCTGTGCTGGGATTTCCTGCGTTCCTCTGCACCCCAGGTACCCCTCCTCCTCTGGGGCAAGCAGAAGGCCCCTTGATGGCAGGCGACCAGCCCCCCGGCCCCCCTCGGGATGACTTGCAGGCTCTGAGAGAGCTTATATTGGCCCTCCCCAGCAAAAAAGATCTGGAGGATGTGGTGGCCAGAATAGAAGCCTCCCAGCAGATGGCGCTGACCACCCTGAGGGAGGAAATGGTGATGCTGGAAGATAGAATAGAGGCAACAGAGCAAGCACAGGAGTCCCTGGAGGTTAGAATGGAAAGGATTGAACGGGACTGTGAGTCTTCTAATGCCCGCATTAGGGAGCTTGCTCTGCTATTGGATGATCAAGAAAACAGGGGCAGAAGAAATAATATAAGGCTGAAGGGTATCCCGGAGGACTGGCCCCAAGATCTGCTGCGCACCAAAGTCTTATCCATATTCAATCAAGTCACTGATCGCCCACCTGAGGCCTCCTATCTCTTTGACAGAATTCATAGGGTCGCAAGGCCTGGCCCCAGATCTGCTTCCTTCCCCAGAGACGTATTATGTCGCTTGCATTATTATGGGGACAGAGAGAGGATTCTTCAGGGAGCCTGGTCGCGTGGCTCTGTGGAAGTAGATGGGGCTGTGGTGAAGCTATTCCCGGATGTCGCCAGTCGCACACTATACATGAGACGGTTGCTTCACCCCCTTCTGCTCAAAATCAAAGAGGCAAGTGCCTCGTACAGATGGGGCCACCCCTTTCATCTGATTGTCCGCAAGGGGGACTCCGTGTTCCCATTGAGGAGGCACTCTGAGCTTTCAAAATTGTATGACTTTCTTGGAATACCAGACTACTCAATCCCGGACTGGATGGAGTGGGAACCTCAGGCCCCAACAGGACGGCGAAGGAGGAGGGATGGCGTCCAATCCTCCCACTGTGATGATTTTGGAGGGTCATGAAATCTCTCGGTTGTTGATGGGTCGGGGAAGCGACCAAAGTGGTGGCTGAATGGTCGGGAGAGGAGTACGGTTGGGGGTTGCCTGGGGGTGTCCCCTGACCTCCTTGTTCCGATGGCAAGTGTTCTGGCCGTACGACTGGCCCAACAGACCACAGCGTACTGACTTACATTCATTGCAACTTTGGTCTGTTGACGTTGGGTCGTTTGTGGGGGGGGCGGGGGAGGGGGGTCTTGCATTTCCGTCTTGGGTGGGAGGGTCCGCGGGAGGTTAATTTGACAGACCCTCCCCGTTTGTTTGGGGTCTGGGTCATCAAGCATATATAAGTGAGGCGCGGGTTGGAGCTCTGGCCACATGTCAGTTCTTGTCCCTAACTATCCCTAAGCAGTTTCTGGGCTGGTCCCTGGTACTTTGTGCGGCAGAACAGCTGCTTTTCCACTCTCTGCCTTTCCACTTTCTGCTCTTCTACATCTTTCTCTTTCCCCTGCTAAAGGGTCTCTGCTTTCGCTTGCCTACATCCTCTCCACCCCCCCTCTTCCACTCATCCGTTTCCCCCCTCCTTTCCTCCCCCCCTCTTATTTCCTCTTTTTTTTTTTTTTTTTTTGTGTGTGTAATTTGTTGTTCGTTCCTCCAGAGGTCAGTGACGGAGTATGACGAAGCAGAGACAAGCCGAGCTTCGGGTGGGCTCACTGAATGTTAAGGGTCTTCACAGCCCGGAGAAACGGTCTATTCTCCTGAACCTACTATGGAAAAACCAAATTCAGGTCGCTTTCCTCCAAGAAACACACTACTGTGAGGCAAAACCATACAAACTTGCCGATAGAAGGTTTCCTGTAGTGCATCATTCACCCTCCCCTGACTCTAGATCCAGGGGCACGAGCATCTTAATGTCCAGTACGCTCCCATGGGAACTGTTGGACTCTCGATCGGATGATCAGGGAAGGCTTCTGATGCTCAAGGGACGCATTGCTACTCAGACTTTCACTTTTGTGGCGGTCTACTTGCCAAATTCGGGTCAATGCCCCACATTGCTTCGTTACCTTGAGCAGATAGAGGAATTCTCTGAGGGTACTCTGGTCCTCGGGGGTGACTTTAATGTTGTGTTGGAGCCGCCGAGGGATAGCTCCAAAGGGGTGTCCAGTTTGCCACATTCGGCACTACGTCGCTTGCGACGGGGTTTACATGACCATCAACTAATAGACACATGGCGATTGATGCACCCATCAGACAAAGATTTCTCATTTTACTCGGCAGCGCATGATTGCTACTCCAGGTTAGACCTCTTTTTCCTTAAACATGGGGATCTACATTCTCTGGTGGCTTCCTCAATCGAGTGCATATCATTCTCTGATCACGCCCTGATCACAATAACTCTATCCCTCGGTTACCCCATCGGGAGGCAGAGTCAGTGGACCCTGAACACTTCGCTACTCGACGAACCGGTGACAATGCAGGAAATAAGGGAGGCCTTGAGGGAATATTTCAGCGGCAGCGGGGGGGGAGGTGTCCCCGGGCATAGTCTGGGAGGCGCACAAATGTGTGGTGAGGGGACTGTTTATCAAACATGGGGCACGCCTGAAGAGAGAAAGAGAAGCTAAGGTTACATCTCTTTTGGCAGACATTAGAGAGCTGGAGGCAATCCATAAGGGGTCTCTGGGAGGGGATGTGGGGGCCATTTTGGTCAAGAAGAGGGAGGAGCTGAGGACCCTACTATGCTGTAAAGCTAGGGGAACATTGGCTAGTTGTAGACGGCATTTCTATGAATTTGGCAATAAGAGTGGCAGGATCCTGGCTAGAGCTCTGAGGACTCAGAGAGCGAGAGGATATGTCTCTAAGGTGCACATCGCGGGAGACAGGTGGGCTACTTTGCCGAAAGACATTGCCTCCGCTTTTAAAGATTTCTATTCCACCCTCTATGCAATTGATGGGGGGCGGTCTGAGAGGGCCAGGACGGAATTGCGTAGCCGTATACGGATGTACATCGCGGACTCGGGCTTGGGACATCTCAAACCGGAGGCTGCGGCCGATCTGGAAAGGCCCATCTCGGAGGAGGAATACTGGTCCGCACTTAAAAAATCTCCCACAGGCAAGGCCCCTGGCCCGGATGGTTTCCCTCTGCTCTATTACAAAAAGTTGGATTCCATTTTGATTTCCCCATTTCTCTCAGCATTCAACCATGGCCCACATTCTGAAGCTGCCCCCTTGCCAAGGGATACCCTAGCTGCTAATATAGTAGTTATCCCTAAAGA
Organism: Anomaloglossus baeobatrachus; assembly: GCF_048569485.1. Classification (NCBI taxonomy): domain Eukaryota; kingdom Metazoa; phylum Chordata; class Amphibia; order Anura; family Aromobatidae; genus Anomaloglossus; species Anomaloglossus baeobatrachus. The sequence continues at coordinate 728,834,747 of NC_134354.1, forward strand.
GGGCAAAGATCCTACTTCGTGCTCTAGTTACCGACCCATTTCCCTCCTCAACACAGATCTGAAGCTCTTCACTAGGATTCTTTCGGATAGACTTTCCCCATTGCTTGGGGAGATTGTTCACCCAGACCAGGCTGGGTTCATGACAGGTAGGGAAGCAAGGGACAACACGACTAAGGCTTTGAACATAATACACAAGGCTAAATCCGATGGGCTGCCTTTGATGCTTCTGTCGACCGACGCAGAAAAAGCGTTCGACAGAGTTAACTGGATTTTTATGGAGGAGGTCCTGCGGGCTGTGGGGTTGGGGAGCATGATGCTTGCTTGGATTTGTTCCCTGTACAGCATCCCTTCGGCAGCAGTCAGAGTGAACGGTCTCCTTTCAGAGAGATTCCCCATTCGCAATGGAACAAGAGAGGGCTGTCCTCTCTCGCCCTTGATTTTCATATTGACTCTGGAACCCCTGCTCAGTCGGATCAGAGGCAACATCAACATTTCGGGCCCTAACGTCTCAGGTTCTACTTATAAAATCGCGGCTTATGCGGACGATTTGCTTTTGTTTATTACCGACCCTCGGGTTTCCCTCCCTAACCTTCTGAGAGAGTTGGAAAAATACTCCTCTCTATCTAACTTTAGAATTAATATGTCAAAATCGGAGGCCCTAAATATATCTCTTCCCCTTGAGCAAGTCACATCGCTACAATCCGCGTTCGAGTTTAGGTGGGCTAGCCAGTCCTTGAAGTATTTGGGCGTCCAGTTGACTGCGGACCCTAGTCAAATTTACAAGTTGAATTATCTCCCGCTCCTGCAATCAATTAGAAAAGATTGCGCTAACTGGGGGAAGGGCTACTTCACATGGTTCGGGAGATGTGTGTGAGGTAAATCCGGAGATATGACGATAAATCATGATATTCAAGTTATGTCAGGAAGCCCTCTCCTGGTGTCACCCCCCCTTTCCTTCACACAACTTCAATCAGAAAATTTACCACAGGGATAAACGGTTTGTTTAGCAGATAGGTGTCAAAGGAACTGGTCTCTGTTCCACTTACACCTCCAACAGCCATCTCCTCTGATATGGAGATTAGTGTTCTCTCAGGCCTCTAAAACAAAGAGAGAGAGGAAGAGCCCCTGGGAGCTGTGTCCACTCATCAAAGAAAGTGGACAGTGACCTGGCAAAACCAAAAGGAAGCTAATCACCACAGGAGAGCATACTGCTGGCTCCGTAATATCATACCCAGTTATGATATTACCGTGCGTCTCAGCCATACACCCCCTACGTCGTTAGAATCGGGACTTCGAGCCGAATCTGTGCATATCCTCGGAGTGTATATGGCACCCTGGGGCGGCGAGATATAGAGCACTGCTAGTAGGAGTCCGGTAAATGAGTCGTGCTTGGACTCAAAATGCAGAGGGGACCCGGGCGGATCTGATGGCACCAGAACCATCCCGATCGGACCTCCCAGTCCGGAGTTGCAGGTAATAGCCCCTTCTGGGATATTACTCTGACTCCATGCAGGGGGAGTGGCAGTGCTTCCCTGTGAGGTCACTAAGGTAGGAGGGGACCTGGATTTGCCCAGGTTGATAACCCTACTTCGGCCATTTTCCAGTGTTCTTTCGCTGGGGGTCACGTGTAGGAAACATCTGTGGGAAGGATCCTAGAAACCTGGTCCACGGCGCCCCCCTGTGGCCAGACGCACAAGGTAACTGCTGGAACTGTGTATGCCTGTTTGTAAACCATGCTTTATCTATAACTGTACTCTGACATATGTATATTCTGTAGATTCCCTATTGTATATATTGTAGTCTCTAGTGTGCTTTAGACTGATTAAATTATATAATTAATCTTGGGCTGTTCTGTTATCTCGATCTTGAATCCCCACGTCGGTGTGTTCGGCTAATAGTTACCGTGAAGCGGTTGGTGGCAGTGAGTTGTGCCAAGGATTATTGTGGGGAGGCCAGTGAGATTCGGGGAGGTTTTATATATTCCGCCCGCGGAGGTCGGGGGAATATATACCCTACTCTCACCGGGGACCCTTCAATAATCGGCATAAGTAGTATAGCGGCCTCCTTGCTTATTGTCGGGCAATTCCATAATTGGCCTGACTATAAGAGGGGCGCTAGAGAGCGCGTCACGTGCTCTGTCTGTCGGTCGGGAGGTATAAAGGAGGGGCGACCCCCACTTGTTACCCCCCGATTGTGACGTACTGGTAGCCAGCGCGGGGGATTTCTGAGTGACCCCCCCCCGGTGGTTCGTGACAATGTGCAATATTGAAGATGAATATCCTGCCACGTCTCTTATACCTCTTTCAATCCTTGCCGATTAGGATTCCTAGCTCTTTCTTCAAGGAACTGGCCTCTCTACAGATCAAATTTATCTGGGCCAACAAACCTGCGAGACTTTCCCGGTCTCTTTTGTGCAGACCTAAGAGTAGGGGAGGCCTGGGTATCCCAGACCTTAAAAAGTACTATTTGGCCACGCACATGGTTAGGGTATTGGACTGGTGCCACCATTCCAGCACAAAGCCGTGGGTGGCCCTAGAACAGAGTTTCTCGGAAATACATCTCCCGGCCACCCCCTGGCTTTTGAACCTCTCCCTGCCTGCTCTGAGATCCCATCCTACCATCGGCGCCACTCTTGAATGCTGTTCGAGAGGGGAGGTCAGACGACTCCTTTTGCCAGTGCCTTCCCCTATGACACCCATACTAGGTGACCCGGAATTCCGTCCTGGTCTCTCGGACCCGGTCTTCAGAAATTGGGTTCAAGGGGGCAAATTCAGAGCTTGTCATCTGGGTAGAGAGGGGGAATGGCTTTCACTAGCGGATATCCGGGGCTTCTTGCCTTCGGGTCCCCTGGGGGATTGGAGGGCTATGCACTTGAGGCACTACTTGCACTCCCTCCCTCGCTTCAGTCGATATGTCGGACCTCCTACGGGATTCGAAAAGTTGTGCCTGGGAGAGGGAGTCTTACGGCACTCACTATCCCTGGTATACAACATGCTATCAGATCCGGGGGATTTGCCCCCCCCGGCCTACCTGCTGCAGTGGGAGAGGGACCTGGGGATTAGTTTATCCGACTCACAAAGAAACAACATCCTCCAGCTGGCACATAGAACTTCGATCAGTTCCAGACTGTTGGAAGCTAATTACAAACTGTTGGCCAGGTGGTACAGGGTCCCGACCAGACTCCATAGAATGTTTCCCTCAGTTGACCCGGTTTGTTGGAGATGCGGTCTGGGGGAGGGTGATTTTGTGCACATTTTTTGGTCTTGCCCTTCTCTGCAGCGGTTTTGGTCAGAAGTGGGGGAGGTAATCAGACGAGTGACCAGTACTACTGAGACAATGGGTCCGGAGCTATTCATTCTACAGCTATCCGAACTCCCGGTCTCTAAATATAGGAGATCTTTGCTTAGATTTCTGGTCATGTCTGCCAGGTCTTGCATTCCGCTTGGTTGGAAGTCTACTACCCCCCCCACGGTGACACAGTGGGTTTCGCGGATTAACGATCTGATGCATATGGAGGATTTGACATCCTCTATTAACGATCGCCAGGAAGACTTTTATAGGACATGGTTTCCATGGATGGAGTTCACCTACTCGGCGGAGTACGCGGACTTGTTCTCGGAACCTCAGGAGTCGTGATTTACCCCTTTTTTTTTTTTTTTTCTTTTTTCTTCTCTCTTTCTTTCTCCCCCTCTCTTCGTTCCTCTCTACACTACTCCCTGATCTTCCCTCCTGCTTTCTTCTCCCACCCCTTTCTTTATTTCTTTCTCTACAGGCCTTCAATCTTTTTTCAGGCTTTGATTTCTTTTTCTTCGCTCTTCTCCCTACTTACATTAAGTTGGGTCGGCTTATAAAAGATGTAAACTGGGCCAGACTTGAGTAGTAGTGGGGATGGGAATTGCATATGTGTGCTGACTGTTTGTATATACACTACCGTCATTTCTGTAATAATACCTGCGTCCCAGTTGGGAGCAGGGGATGTATTGTTTGATACGAGTTTGGCTTTAAAATAAAGAATTTAAAAAAAAAAAAAAAAAAAAAAAGTTCTCAAGAATCCTCTATTAAAAAAGAAAAAAAAATCTGCATTGTACCGTTCTGTTATTCCTACTGGAAATTGACATGTGGGTTACTGTGCCCGTTGTACCTAGGGTGCGTCCCTACACTATCTATCACCATCAAACTTCATTTGTTAGTAGATTGTGTTGGGAGACACAAGATAGACAAAAGGAACAGTAAAGGCCGCTTTACACGCTGCGACATCGCTAACGATTGCACCCGCCCCCGTCGTTTGTGCGTCACGGGCAAATCGCTGCCCGTGGCGAACAATACCGCTAGTACGCGTCACAGACACATACCTTCCTAACGACATCGCTGTGACCGCCGAACAACCTCTTTTTTTAAGGGGGCGGTTTGTATGGCGTCACAGCGACATTACACAGCCGGCCACCAATAGAAGCGGAGGGGCGGAGAGCAGCCACATTAACGATAACTCCCACCTCGTTGCCGAAGGACGCAGGTACGGTGTTGTTCGTCGTTCCTGGGGTGTCACACGTAGCGATGTGTGCTGCCTCAGGAACAATGAACAACCTGCGTCCGAAAAGAGCAACGATATTTGGGAAAGGAACATCGTGTCAACAATTAACGATTTTTGCCATTTTTCGGTCGCTCGTAGGTGTCACACGCAACGATGGCGCTGAGGCCGGATGTACGTCACGAATTCCGTGACCCCAGCGATATCTCGTTAGCGATGTTGTTGCGTGTAACGGGGCCTTAAGACTCATAGATATGAGCAAAAAGATTCTCACGACCCTGGTCCAGCTTCCACTTTAGTTCTCTGTGACAGCTCGACCAGGACAGTGGAAAACTTCCTCCGCTGACACTTGAATGCTGCCATCCTGGGCGCCTATTGTGATTACTCAGCCCACATGTAGTCGAGATGCAACGGACGTCATGATATCATGTGGCCTTGTTAGTTCATATTGAGTATTTAGTATAACAGACAGGAGAACTCAGAGGTCCTAAATAATGGTACATTTTCCTTCAATGCATATTGCACACCCATTAGTTTATCTGCCATAATCACCAGTGAAACCATCTTGTGATGTGCCATCACTTTATGGAGGGAAAGTAGACACGCAAGGTGAAAAAATAAGTAATGTTAAGCTATCAGTCCTCTGATATTTGGGCTATTTGGCTTGACACGTGACAGACAGTCATGTGGTTTCTGGCCATAGAAGGTCACAGCATCTGGCTGCACAGAATGCTCCCTGACTTTTGTTTGTTCCTGCTGTCAGTATTCATTGGTATAGGTAGCTTTCCTGCTGGATTCATCGCTCTCCCTTTTGGACCCAAAAGGAGCTCGCCTTCCACCCAGCTGCTGATTATCAGTATTCCCTTGGTGTTTAAATACTCCTTCTTTCCTTTTAATTGATGCTAGTGATATTTTCAGTTCATTCAAGCTTTGGTTGCAAGCAGGTGGCTTGTACTCCTCTGTGATATCGTTGCTGAAGCTTTACTGAACTTCTACCTGAGTCATCTGTAGATAAGTAGTTCATGCTTTTCCCACTGTGTGTCTTCCTTGTGTCTTCTATAGTTGTTTAGTGGGGTTAACGAAGAGCTCATGCCATCTGTTCCCTATTTAGGGAAGAGCAATAGGGATACCAAGGGTCAGGTATCCGGCTTGACACAAGTTGCAGAATCTATCTAGATTGGTGAGGGACCCCAGAGACCAGCACTAGGTTCGATCAGGAGTAATCATCTCCCCCTTACCTAGACACAGGGTTTCCCTTCCCTTTCGCCGTGCACTTGGTACTTCCCTGTACCTAGTGTGACACCCATAGCCTGCATTTTTTTGTTATCATTATGTATTCTGCAGTGGTGTTTGCCCATCATCACTCAGGGAAGGAAAAACAGCCAAAAGACCATAATTTTACAAGACTACCAGTGTTGTGCGTGTAATTTCTCATTTCCCACTAATCTACCTAGATCTCCACCTTATATTGAGTTTATTGTGGTAGGAAGCATCATATGTATTTATTTTTTGGTAGGAAATAAATTCAAGTCCCCCTGCCCCCTGTCTCATAGTCACCCTCCGGCATTTTCATCCTTTTCAGCATCACTCTGGTCCTTCACCGCCCTCTTGTGTCCGTAACTTCTGACTGACCGGAAGTCAGAAATTACATCACAAATGCTCAATGCAAATCTATGAGAGCCAGGACAAGGCTCCCATAGACTGGTATTAATGTGTGACTTCCAGCTTGCTCCATGAAATACTGGAGCAGCCGGCAGGTTACAAAGTGCCTGAGATTGACCGGAGCAGCAGTTATATCAGATGAAGATGCCAGAGAACGAGTAGAAGAAAGGGGCCAAGGACTTACATCTAAAGCACAACTCCAGCAGTGACATGAAAAAAATCACTAAGAACTGGAGTGGTGCTTTAAAGGATTATCAATTGTCTGTGGAGTTAAGCGAGCTTTACACGCTGCGACGTCGCTAGCGATGTCGCGAGCAACAGCACCCGCCCACGTCGAACAATATCGCTACAGCAGCGTCACACGCAGTTACCTGTTCACCGACGTCGCTGTGGCCGCCGAACAATCTCTCCTTTTAAGGGGGACGTCACAAAACGGCCGTCCAATAGAAGCGGAGGGGCGGAGATGAACGGCCAGAACATCCCGCCCACCTCCTTCCTTCCTCATTGCCGGCGGTCGCAGGTACGATGTTGTTCCTTCGGTGTCACATAGCGATGTGTGCTGCCGCAGGAACGACAAACAACCTGCGTTCCAAACGAGGAACGATTTTTTAAAAATGAACAACATGTACATGACGAACGATTTGACACCTTTTTATGATCGTTACTGATCGCAAAAAGATGTCACACACAACGACATCGCTAACGAGGACGGATGTGTGTCACCAACACCGTGACCCCGACGATATCTCGTTAGCGATATCGTTGTGTATAAATGGGCCTTTAGGGCCCCCACACGCACTAGATAAAAGTTGACCAAATCTGAAGATTTCAAAAGGATCAGCCGACCATCTAATGTGTTTGGGGGCCTCTTGACTTTGTCAGAATGTATAAAGATTGAGCTGCTGGAATTCAATCAACCTATCCTATTTGTTCAAGGGGAAGATAAACCACGGCCAGATGACTCTGGCAGTCACTCTCTCATAGACAACACAGAAATTCTCTGCTTGAGCTAAGCATTTCTGTGTGGTGGACTTTGGAAAGATTGCGGTCAGCTGGATGACAGTATAATGTCTAATGTGCATGATCAGCTTAAGTCTTTACCGCCAATTTTTAGTTCAAAATATTATACCATGTACAGCCATCCATGGCATCTGCAAGAGTCATGCTCACCGGGTGTAGCAAGTGTGGTGAGGTGCATTCAGACCTACATGAGTCTGATGCACAACAAAAACTCATGAAAAGGGGGGCATCTGGATCACGAAACAACGGGAGGCCCTGGAACTAGTGAGAGGGTAGATGGACACCTCCTAACCTCACCTGCAACTATGTCTTCTCTCCTTACCAGTCCCTATACAGTCTATGCAACTGTCGCCGAACAGGAACTTGGGACCCTCGGAAGACCGTATAGTAACCCTGACTAGTGAGGGGCAGATGGGTTCACTAGACCTCACTGCTGCACTAACAACAAACCAGGGATGAAAAGACAAACAGAGGCAAAATTAACAAACAAAGTGATATAGCCTGAGAACAGGAACTTGACTTGCAGAACCTTCCTCAAAGGCAGCCAGGACACAAATTACTTAGTATCTTCAGCAGGGAATGCTGGGATGCACCACTATTTAAAGCTGAAGGGCGTGACTACTTAGTAAGTGCAGCTGAAAACACTCAGCAAGGAACTGCTTTGGAAAAGCTGCAACAGCAAAAATGGCACTTAACCCCTCCAGTGCCAAGAGAAATTAAACCTTTTTAAATGAAGAGAGCCAGAAGAGAGGCTCCAGTCCAAGCCTGTCACTGGTCTCAACATGCAGGGAGATGATCGTGACAGCAAGAACATCAAATCTCAATTGAGTTCTAACAAGCTATCAGTCAACAAGATTGTTTGAGGTTGTAGGAGGTTCATACTTTTATTTATTATTCATCTTGTTGTTTTATGCACGTTAGATTGTAATTGCTTTGTTTTGTTGCTTTCTTTGGCTGTTAGATTTGTGTTCCCGGTATCATTGATTGTGAGACCTGGCTCTGATCACCATTCACTCTCTTCTTTGGGAATTAGTAATGTGTCGTCGTTATCGGCTCTGCTTGTAATGGATGGCTTGCTAATGAGATAAAGGGAATTGAGACACAGGTTTAAATTGGATGGAATAATTAACTGCTGGCTTTTGATTGGACCAGCGCTGGCAGAACCACATTGTCCTTAGAGGGCTTCTCATGTCTCCCAGGACCATTATCACACACGGTAATATGTAAAAGCTGTACTAGAGGTGATTATTGAATTACTGTAGAAACGCAGGGATCAGCGACTCTTTCATCCCAAGAGATGTAAACATCAGTGACTTCCATTATGCACATAAGTATTTCAACATGAGTAAAAGGGGGAAATAAAGCCCATCTCAATGAAGCCACACCTGCACCCTACTGGTTCTTGCACTACAGACTAGTATTCTTTGCTGCACAGCCCATAATGGCTCTTGCATAGGCTGGACTAACCCAGCCGCAACACTTGAAAACCACAACTCATACCTGTCTGCCTAAAAGGCTGTTGAGTTGTTTCTTGTACCTCCTGAGGAACCAGATGGGAGGTCACTAGGTACTACAAACCAAGAGAGGGAAAGCATGCATACAGTTAGGTCCAGAAATATTTGGACAGTGACACAATTTTCGCGCGTTGGGCTCTGCATGCCACCACATTGGATTTGAAATGAAACCTCTACAACAGAATTCAAGTGCAGATTGTAACGTTTAATTTGAAGGTTTGAACAAAAATATCTGATAGAAATTGTAGGAATTGTACACATTTCTTTACAAACACTCCACATTTTAGGAGGTCAAAAGTAATTGGACAAATAAACCAAACCCCAAAAAAAAATGTTTATTTTCAATATTTTGTTGCGAATCCTTTGGAGGCAATCACTGCCTTAAGTCTGGAACCCATGGACATCACCAAACGCTGGTTTCCTCCTTCTTAATGCTTTGCCAGGCCTTTACAGCCGCAGCCTTCAGGTCTTGCTTGTTTGTGGGTCTTTCCGTCTTAAGTCTGGATTTGAGCAAGTGAAATGCATGCTCAATTGGGTTAAGATCTGGTGATTGACTTGGCCATTGCAGAATGTTCCACTTTTTTGCACTCATGAACTCCTGGGTAGCTTTGGCTGTATGCTTGGGGTCATTGTCCATCTGTACTATGAAGCGCCGTCCGATCAACTTTGCGGCATTTGGCTGAATCTGGGCTGAAAGTATATCCCGGTACACTTCAGAATTCATCCGGCTACTCTTGTCTGCTGTTATGTCATCAATAAACACAAGTGACCCAGTGCCATTGAAAGCCATGCATGCCCATGCCATCACGTTGCCTCCACCATGTTTTACAGAGGATGTGGTGTGCCTTGGATCATGTGCCGTTCCCTTTCTTCTCCAAACTTTTTTCTTCCCATCATTCTGGTACAGGTTGATCTTGGTCTCATCTGTCCATAGAATACTTTTCCAGAACTGATCTGGCTTCATGAGGTGTTTTTCAGCAAATTTAACTCTGGCCTGTCTATTTTTGGAATTGATGAATGGTTTGCATCTAGATGTGAACCCTTTGTATTTACTTTCATGGTGTCTTCTCTTTACTGTTGACTTAGAGACAGATACACCTACTTCACTGAGAGTGTTCTGGACTTCAGTTGATGTTGTGAACGGGTTCTTCTTCACCAAAGAAAGTATGCGGCGATCATCCACCCCTGTTGTCATCCGTGGACGCCCAGGCCTTTTTGAGTTCCCAAGCTCACCAGTCAATTCCTTTTTTCTCAGAATGTACCCGACTGTTGATTTTGCTACTCCAAGCATGTCTGCTATCTCTCTGATGGATTTTTTCTTTTTTTTCAGCCTCAGGATGTTCTGCTTCACCTCAATTGAGAGTTCCTTAGACCGCATGTTGTCTGGTCACAGCAACAGCTTCCAAATGCAAAACCACACACCTGTAATCAACCCCAGACCTTTTAACTACTTCATTGATTACAGGTTAACAAGGGAGACGCCTTCAGAGTTAATTGCAGCCCTTAGAGTCCCTTGTCCAATTACTTTTGGTCCCTTGAAAAAGAGGAGGCTATGCATTACAGAGCTATGATTCCTAAACCCTTTCTCCGATTTGGATGCGAAAACTCTCATATTGCAGCTGGGAGTGTGCACTTTCAGCCCACATTATATATATAATTGTATTTCTGAACATGTTTTTGTAAACAGCTAAAATAACAAAACTTGTGTCACTGTCCAAATATTTCTGGACCTAACTGTAGATAGGCAGGGAACCCAAGGTGAGGAAACATAAAATACGTGCACAAGTGGAAAAGCTGCAACCTAACTGCTAACAGAAGAAAGGTGTAGCTTAGATAAATGAGAAAGCACAAAGCAAATACTGCACTGGTCTCTGTCTAATAGGCAATAAATCCCAAGAAGCAGGGTTAGAACGCCTCAGCAGATTAGGCCTCTTTCACACATCAGTTTTTTGCCACTAGTCGCAATCCGTCGTTTTGTGAAAAAAACTGATCCAGCGCTGGATCTGTTTTTTTCTCATTGACTTGTATTAGTGACGGATAGCCTCACATTTTAAACGGATCCATTGAAAAATGTTTGTCCTGCCGACGGAGCCGACGTCCACATGAACGTTTTTTGTCTGCGTTGAAAAAAAAAGGACAGCGATGGATCCGTTGGCGTCCGTCGTTTGTTAAAATAGATGTCTATGGGCGCAGGATCCGTCAAATGATGGATTCCAGCGACAGATCCGTTTCTTTCAACCGAGCATGCTCAGATGAGGGGTAAATGAGGTTATTGGTCAGAAACAAAGTGGTACGATGGATCCGGTTTTTTACATGATCCGTCACATCAGTTTTACCACAATCTGCAACGGATCCATTTCATCAGTCACAAAATGGATTGTGACTGATGGAAAAAAAACTGATGTGAGAAAGAGGCCTTTGGAATATAGATAGCAGGGAAGGCTAGTATCAAGAGAGTATAAGTAGACGCACCCGGGATGTGATAGGAGAGAGAAAATGAGCAAGTGAGAACACCTGATAACCACAAATCAAAAAGATAGATGCAAAGGTAAAAGACAATCAGCACCTGGACAGGGACTGTGCCTCAGCAGAAAAGGAAACTGACCACGCAGCACAAGGTCACTGAATCGGTCCCGTACAGGAGGTTTGACAGACCTGAGAGGCATTTGAAGGCTGAGTTTAACAAATTCTTACTCATCAAGTATAACTAGCTAGTGTTTAGTAATAATTATCTTTATATAGCTTAAGTATAATTTCTAACGTTTTATAGTGGGGGATATATTAGATATTTAATGAAATAAAAAAAAGACCTGTCACCAGGCCAGATTTTGCTCTTATTTTACTCCCACTGCTACCTTGAATATTCATTTCTTTCTTTTTTTTTTTATAATCTGCCATATGGTTCAAGAGATATGGGCACTATTTGTTTAATTTTTTAATTGTTTAATTGTTTAACTTCTTTGTTTTTATGTTTAGTTAATTTATTTTTTACTAAGGGGGCGTGGCCCACACGATTCCTTGGGGGTGTATCTTTAGGCTGCTCTGCATTATTAGCCTGTGAGCCACACGCCTTTGGTGAAGACCAAAAACATAGCACCATATCTCTGGGACTGTATGGTTGTTTTTAAAAAACAGAATAGCAGAATACTCAGGGGAGCAGCAAGAATAACATAAGAGCAAAAACGTGCTGTTTGTGACCTGGTGATAGGTCCGCTTTAACGGTGTTGTCAGGACATCTAATGCCTATGTCTTATTTCAAGGATAGGTCATCAATATCAAGAGATTGGGAGCTGGCACGTGGCAGCGCTCAGCTGCAGCCACCACACATTGAATGTTTACAGCCCAAGCTAGTAACAATTGTCGGATCTCTACCAATCCAATATTGATGATTTATCCTTAGAATGGATAGTCATTATTAGATGTCCGCACATTATTTTATGTCCTAGTTAAAGAGTTTACAGTTTAAGTAACATAGAAAGAGTAACATAATTTATCCAGGGGTCTAGCATCAGCCTCTGTGTAGGCATGGGGGTTATAAATTAAGTTGCATGGACCCTGAGCCAGCATGGATACAAAGTGCACGGTTATACATAATGGCTTACACCACAAAGATGACATTGCACTGAGCATTCTAATTAGGAGAGGCATTGTGGTGTCACGTGTGTCGCACCCAGCTGAGACCTTTGCGGTATCTGGGATTAGAAGGTTATGGCGATTAGCAGATTGTAGGACCTCTTTAACATGAGAAGAGCAAACTTGGGCTGCTTTCACATCAGCATTTTTTGGCGGACGTCAAAAAAACGCAAAACGCATCTGACCATCCTTGACAAATACGTTGTAATTTCAATGCATTTTCAATGGAATCGTGGTAAGATGCGTTTGAATGCGCTTGCATGCGTCATATACCGGATCCGTTGTTTTGCGGTTTTTACCTTGTTTCAAAAACGCTACTTGTAGCGTTTTTGACCTGCATCCAAATACTGCACGTCACTGGATCCTGACTGTACCGCACGCAACCGCATGTGAACGGTGGTATGCTGATAGAAAGAATCCTGTTTGCTCTACTGAACATGCCCAGAAACCAGCCTGGCGTGAGCAGTCTCTCTCTCTCCTCTCTCTCTCCTCTCTTTCTCCCCTCTCTCCTCTCGCTCTCTCTCTCCCTCTCTCTCTCTCTCTCTCTCTCTACTCTCTTTCTCCCTCTCCCCTCTCTCCCCTCTCTCTTCTCTCTCTCTTCTCTCTCTCTCCTCTCTCTCTCCTCTCTCTCTCCCCGCTCTCCTCTCTCTCTCCCCTCTCTCCTCTCTCTCTCCCTCTCTCCTCTCTCTCCCCCTCTCCTCTCTCTCCTCTCTCTCTCCTCTCTCTCTCCTCTCTCTCTCCCCTCTCTCTCTCCTCTCTGTCTCCTCTCTGTCTCCCCTCTCTCTCTCCCCTCTCTTTCTCCCCTCTCTCCTCTCTCTCCCTCTCTCTTCTCTCTATCTCCCTCTCTCCTCTGTGTCTCTCCCTTTCTCTCCTCTCTCTCTCCTCTCTCTCTCCCTCTTCTCTCTCTCTCCCCTCCCTTTCTCTCTCTCCCTCTCTATCTCCCTCTCTCCTCTGTGTCTCTCCCTCTCTCTCCTCTCTCTCTCCTCTCTCTCTCCCTCTTCTCTCTCTCTCCCCTCCCTTTCTCTCTCTCCCTCTCTCTCCCTCTCTCTCTCCTCTCTCTCTCCTCTCTCTCTCTCTTTCTGTCAGGTCGAGTTCCACTGACTTCCGATCACATGACTCCAATGCCTGCCCATAAACTGCAAGTGAAAGGATCCTGTAAAATAACACTTGCGTTTGCATGCGGTCAACACTATATCAACAGGATCCAGTCATATGCGGTTTGCGTTTTTTTAACGTCCGTCAAAAAACACTGATGTGAAAGTAGCCTTATATTAATTTGGTGTTGTAGGAGTTAAGAGTTCCTTTTTGATTTTGCTGAGATTCCATATAGCTCTAATCTCAGCTGCTGTCCCTTGCTGTCACTGTGTTTTATTATTTAAGCTCCCTCCTGACGCTCACATATGCCAGTTATAGTTCTTCTATGCTGACTTCACAGGAGAAGTTGTCCATGTAGAAGCTATAAAGTTCCATTTGTTGTTTTATTCCCATTTGTTTGTCCCTCTCCCAGTGTTGTCTTATCATAAAAGTTAGACTAACATCGTGCTGCCCAGCTCACTAGCCCAGGGTTAGCCAGGGCTTAGGAATGCCATTGCGCACGTGCGGAAGGACCCGTTTAGGGACGATAGAGAATGCAGGGTTCAGTCTCAGATGAGTGTTTAGGGGTCACCCATGCTCGTTCTCCCTATCGTCAGGGTTCCTCTTTGTACCCTTTTCCTTTCCCTTGCACCACATTTGAGACGTCATTCCGCCCTGTTGTGACACACAGATGTTGTGTGGTAGGAGGGTGTTTGCAGGGCTCTTTACCAGTTACCATGGACGAATATATTGCCACTGGACCAGGGTCCTGTAAATTTGGTATTTGTTGATTAATTGGAGCCCTATAAATGCAATTGTGGTACAACATAGTACCCAACTTTCACACAAGCTAAGTATCTGTTACGAACCGGCGCCGCCATAGCCGCAAGCAGCCTGCTGCGGTTCCTGTTGCGCCCAGGCGCCGGCTGCCGTTCTTGGCCGTGCCTCGGGTCGTCCAGTTGGCTGTTCCTTCCACCACGTCTAAGTGTGGAGAGGCGGCTAGTGCGCATGCGTGCGCCGATTTACCCCAGCCAGAGTTTAAGCCCGGTGTTTTGCCTAGTGAGCATGCTCAGCCTGATTGTGTTATGTCTGAGACTAAGTCCTCAGTTCAGGCTACTGAGCATGCTCCCACAATTAACCCTAACAGCCTCTTTGCACAGGTACTTGGACTTCGTGCTGTGTCTAAGTTCTGGGATGTGCCTACTGAGCATGCTCAAACTGATAGTCTGCTTTCTAAGCCTGTTGCTCAGGCTACTGGGCATGCTCAGACACTTAGTGCATCAGAGGCTAGATCCGGTAAGGACCTCACTGAGCATGTCCGTGAGGTGGCAGGCCCTGATAGGGCAGAGAGTGTCAGGTGTCCTGATGACGTGGCAACTCCGGACTGGCTCACAGAGGCCCGCCCCTATGATCTGGCACCTCACCATTGGTCGTCAGACGATGACTGGTGAAGTGTTTGGGGCGTGGCTGCCATGAGGTCATCAATGACGTGGCGGTTCCGGATAGGTCGCATGTGACGTCACTGATGACATGGCACTCTGCTATTGGACCTTGGTGGTTTCACCCTGGGTTTGGGGCGGACCCAGGTTATAAAAGGGGCTGGAGACAACATGGAGGTGCGCAGTCTTCACTTTTGCTCAGTCAGAGCACACCTCCATGTTAGAGCCTCATTGCGGCATAAGCCTATGTTGGGAAGCGGTAGGTAGGGTTAGGCGAACGGTGCCTGTCACGCCAAGATTCGTGGCTCGGCACATCAGGGTCAGGCGCCGTGCTTCCCTCCTGCCGTTCCAGTCTTGCTATAGCAGCCCAGTGGCGTTAACTGGGCTGCGGCTGCTTTGCTTCCTGTCTGATTGTGCCCCCTATGCACACGGACTACGCACCTGCTGCGCCACCTGTCCGATTGTGCCCCCTACGCACACGGAGAACGCACCTGCTGCGCCACCTGTCCGATTGTGCCCCCTACGCACACGGACAACGCACCTGCTGCGCCACCTGTCCGGTTGTGCCCCCTACGCGCACGGACAGCGTACTCCAGGACCCCTGTGGAGTTAACAGGGTGTTCCTTATTTTCCTCGGCTTCCCGGTCAGCACTACTGGTGTACCCATCTGGCCTGACGTGTCCTACACACACGTGGCCAGTCGAGAGGTGGCCAGAAACGCTAATCGGAGGACCGCTCGGCCTGACGTGTCCTACACACGTGGCCGACAGGGCGCTTTCGTGGCGGTCTTCCGGTCAACGCTACCTGGTTACCACCCGGCCTGACGTGTTTCCTGCACACGTGGTTGGTGTAGCGCTAGGTGCACCAAAACGCTAATCGGGTTGTCGTCCGGTCTGACGTGTCCCAACACACGTGACCAGTTCCCAGAGTTCCTGGGTTATCTCAGAGCCATCCAGCTCTATAGTCTCCGCCTAACCCTCAGGTGCCAGCAGCTCCATTGTCATCTGGAGCACGGTGGGCCCCGACTGGCGATTAGGATATATACCCCCTGGTCCTAATCTGCCGGTCCCCCCGTAACAGTATCCCTATAGCTACAACGTTTTTTAAGTCATGTTCCCTCTTATCCCTGTCATGCTTCTTCTACCCTCTCTCCATAGAAGATTTTTTGTTTCCCCAAATATTGCTTTCCTGGATTTTTTGAGGAAATTTCATGGTACCTGAGAAATTTCTCCCACCCTTTCTGGGTGTCCAGGAGGTCCTTTCTTGGAGTCTCCTGGAAGAGTTGGCGAATATAAGGCAAGTGACAGAAGCTTTCATGGTGCATATGGTAAATATGAACCTACATATTGTGGATGGTATTGATCCAGTCCGGGTGGTCGCGGAGCTTGTACCTCGTACGTTGCATGAAATATTACCTCTTTGCCCCTATTTTCTGTTTTCTGATGTGCTTGAATTTCCATATTTATGAGTGCCGCCATCTCTTGCTGAAACTACTCCAATTCTAAGCTGTGAACATACTTGTGCCTCAGTAGGTGATGATGAAAACAGGAGGGAGAGAGGGGGTACCTATAAGTGCGGAGGTGAAGTATCAAGAGTGTCAGGGTAATGATGAGAAATCGCGGCGGAATGTCTTACATGGGGATTCAATTTCATTCTCTTTTCACAAGTGCAGATTTGTGTAATATGCACATGTGTTACTGTGCGGTTGTATAATGTAACAATATGGCGATATAATTAGAGCTGACTGTTATTTGCGGCAATGTATTATGACTATCTGACATCTGGTAAGTAGATTTCTTCACTTGTGCACAAATTTTACTCAAGAAACATTATTTCCATTGCGCACTGCAGTTAATACCGGGCTGTAAACGCGTGGTGTCTACTTTGCAGCAAGATAAATACTAACATTAATGTAGCCTCTGCCTGAATTTATGCTTTCCCTAAAAATGCAAATAAACAGATCAATTTTAATGGCAGAGTGGCTGGCGTGTGTTTGGGTCCACATTTATAACGTCACGTTCAATCGAATGCAGCGAGACTTCGAGTAGCGCAGAAAGTGAGATTAACATGCTGAAATCACTAACACTTGTGTGTCATTTGTATCTCGCAAGCGTTTGGTGTATGTGTGGGTGGGGGGTAAAATCTATTAGTATTCTGGTTGCTGTGGAGAAAAGGCAAAGGATTTTGTAAGTACAAACCTTGTAGTCGATCTCCTTTATCTTATAATAAAAAGTGAATTTATTCAAAGATCTGACAAGCCTGTGATAGTATCACAATCCTCGAGCATCTTTTCTCAGTATTCTCAAAATGTGATGTCCCTCTTAATTGCACTGTGGTCGTTACCATTCCCATTGACAATGCGAACTCATTCTAACAACAAAACAATTTCACATACGGTACATAGCTTGGTCCTTTGCTTCCCATACAGAGCAAGATTTTTAACTGCAGGTGAGGTTACATGTAGGTTTAGGACCCTAAAAATAGAGATTACCTTGGCGTTTGGTTTGGGGCTCCTTTCCATTGATCAATACAATGGCTAAACATCTCTCATTCCTATTATTCATAGCAGTTATGCACATACCATTTTCGTATTTTTCACTTATTTCAGATAGTCCATTGTATTTTTCAGTCTAGTATTCCCATAGCAGTTCTGCTTTTCATTATTCCCCTATACATTGTGACTGGTGTGCAACTCTTTATCCTATTGTTTAGTTGTATATTTTTGAGTCTTGCACCTTGGTCACACCATTGGTTTTCCAGACGTACATTCTTTAATCATTCTAACAGTCAATCAATGCTAACATTGTCAGCTTGTCAGAATACACTTAAGGGGAATCTGTCTGCAGGTTTTTTCTAAGTCATCTGAGAGCAGCATGATGTAGGCAAAGAGACCCTGAATCCAACAATATATCACTTAGTTTACTGGCTGCAGTGGTTCTGACTAGCAATCGGCGGACCCGGTCTGTAAAAATCCGGAACCGTCCGGTTTCAAACGTACCCGATTGCCGGACCCGGGCCTGGAATTCTCAGGCAATTCCAATTAATGATCCGGATCCATCAACTTGTAAAAAAAAGCAAAAATAAAAAAAATGAGAATGAAACAAGTGGGCGAGGCTCTGGTGCGGCTGTAACTGTTTTCTGGCTACTCATTCAGTTCTGGGGCCGCTCATTGCCTTCATTGCATATGCACTGTTTTCCCCGCCCACCGGCATCTGTGATTGGTTGCAGTCAGACGCATCCCCACAGCGTGTCTGATGCTTCCAATCACAGACCCGGTCTGCAGGTCTATATCGTACAGTAAAAATAAATAATTAAAATATTTGGTGTATGGTCCCCTCATATTATGATACGCAGCACAGATAAAGCATATGGCTACAGGCTGAAGCCCCCAGCCATGGGCTTATCTCGGCTGTGTATCAAAATAGAAGGAGCCGCATGTAGCTTTTTTTTTTTTTTTTAATTATTTAAAAAAATAATTTTAAAAACCAGCGTGCAGTCCCCCCCAATTTTAATACCCAGCCATGATAAAGTCCGAAAGCTGGGGGCTAGTATTCTCAGGCTTGGGAGACCCATGCTTATTGAGCCCCCAAGCCTAAAAATATCAGCCTTCAGCTACCCAAGATTGCCGCATCTATTAGATTGCCCTGATGCAGTGGCAATCAGGATAATAAGGGTTAATCACAGCTGCCACTAAGCCCTAGATTATTCATGGGGAGGGTCTATGAGACCCCCCATTACTAATCTGTAAGTGAAAGCAAATAAACACAAACACCAAAAAATGTTATTTGAAATAAACTACAAGAAAAACCTCTTTCAACACTTTATTAACCCCAAAACACCCCTGCAGGTCCTACGTAATCCACATGAGCTCCCATGACGAGTCCAGCTCTGCTACATCAGAGTCACCGCTATGAGCGATGACGTCACTCAGGTAAATTGTGGCCACAGCTGGTGTTGAAAAAGTGCTATTAACCTTCAAAAATGGGCTTAATCTGCAGGTTAATAGTGTTTGAAACCTGCCCTGCACCTGCACATTTACCTCTCTATGTATGGGGAGTAACAGCTATAACCCCATCCCTCTGCACTGACTGACAGCTGTCAGTCACTGCGGACAGCACAGATACAGCTTCCCGCAGCAGGGTTTAATGTGTAGGTGTCGGGCAGGTTTCAAACACTATTAACCTGCAGATTAACTGCATGTCTGCAGATTAATAGCGGGGGGTTTTTCACGTGACAGGTTCCTTTTAAGAAAAAATCTTCAGCCAAGTATTTAGTAAAGTGGAATGTCAATTCACCTGTTCTCTGTCAGTGAAAAAATGTAAGGGTCCCTATACACATCAGATTCATTATGTCCTTTCTTGCTAATTTTGCAACCCAACAACCATCTAACGTATGGGGCCTCTTTCTCTCCTGTGAAAGATCAGACATATTGAATTACAATGCCCTTTACTTTTGTTTTGGGATCCATAAGCCTTTGCCAGAACTGCCTTAAGCTGGCCATACCCATCAGATGGTTATTAGCTTAACCATGCTTCAGCTTATTGTTTGGCCTACAGCCATCTCAGCCGACTCCTCAACACACAGGAGCGCCCGCTAGGCCAAAAGCTCCTGTATTCCTGATGAGCAAGCTTCTGACTATCACATCAAACTGTGGCTCATCTCAGAACAATACGATCGGCAGTCCAAAATCAGATATGCGTGATCAATATTTCTCCCTGACTATGAGTTGGCCAGTGCCACCAAACGTAGTAGACCATCGACCGAACCTGTTTATATTAGTGGGTTCCGGTGACATTAGTCTAATGTGTATGGGGCCTTGAGTTCTCTGTACCCATTGAAAACACTTCACTTCTTATCTGAGTCATGTGTGTATGTTTATGGGGAAGTAGAAAGTGGGGATAGGTAGATGACCACTATCGTGGATGTATGGGCGTCTTTCATAAATGTATGTGGTGATTTCCAAATACATCAGCTATTGTTCTGATCCATTAGAAAAGCCTACGAAACAAGACTTATACACGTACATTCTACCTCCTTCTCCGTCCATCCCGGCCCCCTCTCTGCTGCTGTGTGAGCGTCTCAGCATTTCTAGAAGCCACAGTAGCAGAGCGGGAGCCAGGATGGTTGGAGAGGGAGTTGGAATGTAACACTGTATAACAATGCTGTAGTATAATTATAGCGCCATTATTTGGCATTGAGCACACTGAATTATATGCTGAAATATCAACAGCCATTCTAGGTTTCCGTGTATTGGCAGTTTTCGTGGATGATGGCCAAATATATATTGTCTCCAAGAATATATCTACCCTGTTACTAAAATCACTAAGGACATATTCACATCTAGCCAAAACCTCAGCTTCCGGAACGTCATCAAATCTGTAAATTTGAATCTGCATTTACCCAGCAATTTCATGTTTTGTATTTCAAAAGGAGAAATCCAAAACCATTAAAAAAAAACCAAACAAACAAAGATGCTGGTAGGTCATCGGGCAGATTTGATGTCCACAAATTTAGGTTGCATCCACCTGGCATAAAATAGCGTCATTCTGCGTTCTTCTGGGAACCCAGACATGCCTATGTAGCCTAAAGGCCGCTTTACACGCAACGACATCGCTAACGAGATGTCATTGGGGGTCAAGGAATTCGTGATGCACATCCGGCCTCGTTAGCGACGTTGTTGCATGTGAAACGCAGGAACGACCTGTTAACGATCAAAATTACTTACCATATCGTTGATAGTTGACCAGTCGTTCCTATCCCGATTATCGTTGCTGTTGCAGGACGCAGGTTGTTTGTCATTCCTGCGGCAGCACACATCGCTATGTGTGACACCGCAGGAACGAGGAACATCACCATATCTGCGGCCGCCGGCAATGAGGAAGGAAGGTGGTGGGCGGGATGTTCGGCCCGCTCATCTCTGCCCCTCCGCTTCTATTGGGCCGCCGCTTAGTGACTTCGCTGTGACGCCGAACGAACCCACACCTTTAGGAAGGAGGCGGTTCGCCGGCCACAGCGACGTCGCTAGGCAGATAAGTATGTGTGACTCTTCCTAGTGATGTTGTGCGCCACAGGCAGCGATTTGCCAGTGATGCACAACCGACGGGGGCGGGTACGCTTGTTAGCGATAAAATGCCCTTTAGCTGTTGCAACTACTTCCAAATATTCGAACATAGAGCACAACATTTTCCAACCCAAAGCTCAAATTAAAATTGTAGTGGACTGAATAGTATAAAAAAACCTTTGGGTGTTTGAATACAGGAGTAGAGGAAAAAAGTGGCACTAACCAATGCATTGCATAAAAGTCCACTTTATTGAGAATGGTGCTCTAAAAACATGCGAGAGACAAGCCGGGTGCAGGCACTACAGAGGACAATGGCTGTTTTGGGTCGTCCCCTGGAATGCCTGAACCCGGCTTCTCTCCCGCATGTCCTTCGAGCACCATTCTCAATAAAGTGGACTTTTATAATGCAATGGTTAGTGCCGCTTTTTTCCTCTACTCCTGGATTTGTTTTAGTACTTTGTTCTGATTACTAGCGTGCACCCTTTGCCAGCTCTACACGGAGTATCCGACCAGATTCCTCTCCCTGCAGCATCTGACAAGGAATTCCCTGTTGGTGTAAGACTGTACTTTTCTGTTGGCCTACTTTTGGGTGTTTGTCCATGTGCTTGCCCCTGTGTTATTCTGTAATGTCTCTATATTGTCTGAATATGTCCCCTTTCAATTGTAAAGTGCTCTGGAATATGTTGGCACTATAGAAATAAAAATTATTATTAATATTATTATTATTATTATTATTAATAATGCAGCTGGCTGTCTTTTGTCACTCATGAGAGGTAGAGTAGTCACCAGGGATGGACAAAGACAGAAGAGGGCCCTTGTATGAGGACAGCAAATGGGCCCTTCGGAGTCCACTGGTTCATCATATTACACCCCTGTGTCACATGGTGTCTGTCTCAAAACTTGCTGAGTGTCAGGACTACTTCTGACGCTGTTCACACAGCAGATTTGCACACTCCACACAATGCTGCTTTTGAGTTGCACAGACAGGCTCAGGCGTCGACCAGCTGTGCTCTTCTTAGTAATGCAGGAGTTAATTTTTGCTAGCCTGTGGATTACGTTTTGAGTCACATGTTACAGGAGAACTATCATAGTAGCATCCGCTCTTTTAAAGATGGTGGCGCCTGATCTCCAATGCCAATGATAGATTACGCAATCCCGGTCCTTGTGCTTTGAAATCTAGTTGCAGGGGAACTTCTGTGAGCTGTTTGGTGTGCTGTGGATATACCCTTGTTGTCTGATTATTTCCTCCTTTCCTTTAGTTTCCTCCTGATTGTCTGTACCTCTGTGAGTGATTGCTGTGAGTTTGAGTTTTGAGTTTTCCCCTGTCTGTTTATTTGTGTGGGATTAATCACTCCTGTCCCGGCCTCCTCCTGGGTGGAGGTAGGGGGCCACTAGACAAGGGTTGTTCAGGAGCTAGGGTAAGAAAGGCGGTCCAAACATCGTCACCTTCAGACGTATCTTTGGGATCAGGGTCAACGAGGGTTCTAGCCTGAGGGCCAGTTTAGGCTTCCTGTTCCTAGTGATCCCGTCACACCTCATGACACCCTGCTGCTGTTTTGGAGGTGGATATGGGCCTCTTTACCTCTTGGGCCCCTGTTCATTGCACTAATGGTATGTCAACCCCTGATAGCGATGTTTTAAGTCCTTGACACATGCCTTTGGATATTTTGTTTCCAAAAACAAAAAACACCCATCTGTACACAGTTGTTTCAGACTTCTTGTGTGAGAGACCTTTGACTAAAGGCCCCTTTACACACTGCAACATCGCTAACGACATCACTGTAACGTCACCGGTTTTGTGACGCAATAGCGACCTCCCCAGCGACATTGCAGTGTTTGAAACGCATCAGCGACCTGGCCCCCGCTGTGAGGTTGCTGATCGCTACAAATCTTTCAGGACCATTTTTTGGTCCTTTGTTTCCCGCTGTGCAGCATGCATTGGTGTGTTTGACACCATTACAACAACTTGGTTAGCGACTTCCCTTTCAAATAGCTGCTTTAACACGTCCCTAATGACCAGCTAGGTCGTTCTGCAGGTCCGCATCGTTGCTGCGTCGTTGGCCAGGTATGCCTGTTTGACAGCTCACCAGCGACTCAAAAGAGACTTTGTAGCGATCCCGGCCAGGTTGGGATCGCTGGTGGGATCGCTAGAAAGTCTCAGTGTGTACAGGGGCCTTAAGGATCAGTGGTACTTGCCAAACTGACGTAGTTAGACCAATCAGGAAGATAACGCTTCCTCCAAAAAAGGTCTGCAAATTACTTCTTCTCCTAGAAGAAGACTGTCTGAGTGGTGGCACTAAAGAGACAACTTTCTAAGTACAAGAAAGGTCTAGGGTTACTGATTCTCCATGTGGACACAGTAAACCAGACATTCGGAGACTTATAAACTGGGCAGTGCTACCCGGGGTATACAAAATACCTCCCTCTTCTGGAGGAAGAAAACGGTCTTCTAGGTGGCACTAGAGTCAGCTTCTTCTTCTTGGAGGAAAGCTAAGTTGCATATATTTTTTCCAGAGACCATTGCCTAGCCTACAAATGTCCCTACATTTGCTCGGTGGTCTCCACAAGGAGACGCATCCCCCCTAAAGGGGGCTTTACACGCTACGACATCGCTAATGCGAACTCGTTGGGGTCATGGAATTGGTGACGCACATCCGGCCGCATTAGCGATGCCGTCGCGTGTGACACCGATGAGCGATTTTGCATCGTTGCAAAAACGTGCAAAATCGCTCATCGGTGACATGGGGGTCCAGTCTCAAAAATCGTTACTGCAGCAGTAACGAGGTTGTTCCTCGTTCCTGCAGCAGCACACATCGCTCCGTGTGACACCGCAGGAACGGAGAAGCTCTCCTTAGTACTTACCTGCCTCCCGGCCGCTATGCGAAAGGAAGGAGGTGGGCGGGATGTTATGTCCCGCTCAGCTCTGCCCCTCCGCTGCTATTGGGCGGCCGCTCAGTGACATCGCTGTGACGTCGCTGTGACGCCGCACGGACCGCCCCCTTAGAAAGGGGGCGGTTCGCCGGTCACAGCGATGTCGCCGGGCAGGTAAGTATGTGTGACGGGTCTGGGCGATGTTGTGCGGCACGGGCAGCGATTTGCCCATGTCGCACAACAGATGGGGGCGGGTACCCACGCTGGCGATATTGGGACCGATATTGCAGCGTGTAAACCCCGCTTTATAGTAGAGAAACATGTTGTGATGATTTTAGAGTCTCCAGTCGCTTTTGTGGTCCTGTTGAGGTATCTGTGTAGGTTCCCTACCTCCAGGGGCAGGTGTAATGAGGTTGCCTGGTCACGGACCCGATAGCACCTGCTGAAAATACTGAGAATAATTATGTACACATGGATGCCAAGATCTTGTGAAAAACTGAATAATCATGATCCTTCCTTTTTCCTAATATACAAAGAAAGAAGCGCGATCTCAGCTCAGGGGATCCGAGGACAGGCAGATGTCTTACTAACAGATTGCCATGTGAATCTTTGACTTCACTAAGCCACTTCCCCATCACCCCTCTTGTACTATGACTTAAGAGACTTACGAACATCTGCTTTGCCATGTGCAGACACAAGCTGATGTCTCAAGTAAAAGCCGTGTTTGATTGCAATATTAGACACCTAGGCATCGAATGTACAAACCAAATGAGACCCGATTTATGTTGAGACCGCAAGAGTCGGGCCCGGCTTTTCCTGTTTTGCGATGAGTTGACCTGAATCCAATTGATTTTTTTTTTTTCATGTATTTTTTAGGAATAGAGATGGCACTGTCTGCTCCTCATATGGATTGCTGAGGACTGGAAGGAAGCCTGGTTGTTGAGGAGCATTGGACTTTTCACTATGGGAACAGCGACGGAAGAACTAGTGGTGGTAGAGGATGATGCCTCCTTGAATCCCTTGTGCTTCGAGTGTGGTCAGCAGCACTGGACCAGAGAGAACCACCTGTACAATTACCTGAATGAAGTGGACGATGACCTGGTATGCCACATTTGCCTTCAACCATTGCTACAGCCGCTGGATACCCCATGTGGCCACACGTTCTGCTACAAGTGCCTCAGAAACTTCCTACAGGAGAAAGACTTTTGTCCACTGGACCGAAAGCGGCTGCACTTTAAACTGTGTAAGAAATCCAGTATCCTGGTGCACAAACTGCTGGATAAGCTTGTTGTCTCTTGTCCGTTTTCCAATGCTTGCAAGGACACCATGCAGCGCTGTGATGTGGAGGCTCATCTCAAGAACAGGTGAGATTCCAGTATTATTAAAGGGATTCTGTCACCAGGTTTCTGCTATGCAGCATGATTTAGGGACAGAGATCCTGATTCCAGTGATGTATCACTGCTTGCTTCAATTTTTGATAAAATTACTGTTTTATCTGCTGCAGATCTACATGCTCTTAATGCTAAGCTCTGTGTAACCCAGATTACACCACTGATTGACAGTTTTCTGTGTACACTGTAAAAAGCTACTAATTAGTGGTGGAGGTGGGGTTATACAGAGCTCATGAAAGTGGAGGACCACAAGGCAGCAGGTTTACTAGTCCTTTAATGACAATTTCCTGCTGATAAAACTGTGCTTTTGTCAAAACTACAGCAATCAGTAAGTGACACACAGCTGGAATCAGAGTCTATGCCTCTACATTATATTGCTCTCACGTTAGGTGGCAAAAACTTGGTGACAGATTCAAAGTACGGGACTCTTCAATATCAGTAAAGAATTGATCAGCTTTCTTCTTGCAAGTTGTCTTGAATATTGGGCTTAATGTTATTTACATATCCGTGCCAGTTCTGGACCCAAATCAGATCAGTTAAAGAGAACCTGTCACCAGATTTGGGTTCTATAAGCTGCGGTCACCACCAGTGGGCTCTTATATACAACATTCTAACATGCTGTATATAAGAGCCCAGGCCGCTGTGTAGAACATAAAAAACACTTTATAATACTCACCTAAGGGGTGGTGCGGTGGAGTTGAGTCAGATGGGTGTCTCCGTTCTCCGGTGCCGGCGCCTCCTCTTTCGGCCATCTTTGTCATCCTTCTTCTTAGCCGGGGTGCATGACGCGTCCTATGTCATCCACACTGGCCGGCATTAAGGTTCTGCACATGCGCACTTTGATCTGCCACGAGCAAGGCAGATTAAAAGTATTGTAGTGCGCCTGCGTGGGACCGGCGAGTGTGTATGACATAGGAAGCATCATGCACACAGGGTTCAGAGGGAGGATGAAGATGGCCGAAAGAGGAGGTGCCGGCACCGGAGAACGGAGACGCCCATATGACCCAACTCCACTGCAGCGACAGTTTAGGTGAGTATTATAAAGTGATTGTTACGTTCTACACAGCGGCCTGGTTTCTTATATACAGCATGTTAGAATACTGTATATAAGAGCCCGGTGGTGGCCGCAGTTTATAGGCCCCAAATCTGATGACAGGTTCCCTTTAAAAAGTATTTAGCTGATTGCTTCCATGTTTAAAGTGAACCTGTCACATTGAAAATACAGTCCAATCTGAAGACATTATATTATAGAGCAGGAGGAGATGAACAAATGATATATAGTTGTTGTAGAAAACTATTCATTATAATCTGTAATTTATTGATCTAAATCCCAACTTATTCTGAGTTTAGCAGCTGAGTAGACAATTATATATGCACAAAGTTAATTTTAATCAATAGATCTTAGAATAATAATAATTTCCACAATTGGATGTGTTTAATAAAAATGTCCCTGTGCTGAGATAATCTTATATATCTGTCCCTGCTGTGTACTGTGTAATGGCCGTGTCTGACCATACAGGGACATGGTCTGATCATACCACATCTCCTGGGCAGGGGAGAAAGCAAAAGGGAGTATACAGACATTACAGCCTGGGATCAGCGCTGATTCTTTTTGTGAGGTAAAACATTTCCCTTCCTTATAAAAAATGTTTTACCTCTAAGAAAGAATAATTTGCAATCCCAGGCTGTAATGTCTGTATATTCTCTTTTACTTCCTCCCTGCCCAGGAGCTGTGGTATGATCAGACCATGTCCCTGTATGGTCAGACACAGCCATTACACAGTACATAGCAGGGACCCAAATACCCATATATTTTTTTTAAACACATTCAATTGTGGAAATTGTTATTAATCCAAGATCTATTGATTAAAATTAACTTTGTTTGTAGAAAATCCCCTTTAACAGCCTGAATTGTATTTGTCCATATAGAAATAACTGTCAATGATTGACTTAAGGGCACTTTACACGCTGCGTTATCGATATCACTAGCGAGCGTCCCCGCCCCGTCGGTTGTGCTTCACGGGCACATCGCTGCCTTTGGCACACAACATCGCTAACACCCGTCACACTACTTACCTGCTTAGCGACGTCGCTGTGGCCGGCAAACCGCCTCCTTTCTAAGGGGGAGGTTCGTTCGGCGTCACAGCGACGTCACTTAGCGGCCGCCCAATAGAAGCGGAGGGACGGAGATGAGTGGGACGTAACATCCCGCCCACCTGCTTCCGTCCTCATTGCTGGCAGCCGCAGGTACAAGGTTGTTCCTCGTTTCTGCGTTGTTACACGTAGCGATGTATGCTGCCGCAGAACAATGAACAACCTGCGTCCTGCAACAGCAACGATATTTGGGAATGGAATGACGCGTCAACGATCAACGATAAGGTGAGTAATTTTGATCGTTAATGGTCGTTTCTGCGTTTCACACGCAACGACGTCGCTAACGAGGCCGGATGTGCGTCACGAATTCCGTAACCCCCACGACATCTCGTTAGCGATATCGTTGCGTGTAAAGCAGCCTTAAGACCGCCCACTGGACTCTTAAACTTGAAATGAGATAGGATTTAGATTAATTACAATGTATATTTAATCCATTCCCATAAAACTATTTCTCTTTCTGTTCATCTCTTCCTGCTCCATAACATGCTGTCTGCAGATTGAACAGAATATGCAACATAACAAGTACCCTTTGAGTACAATTTGGGTTTAATTAAGTGTGTGTCTAAGTGAGTGCAAAATTCTACAACTTCTTCCACTTCCACTGATTATTGGAAGTTTGTCAAAAGGCTAAAAATAATCTGTATGGATATAAAATCTACATACATTTAAAGGGAACCTGTCAGCAGGATTTCACCCCTCAAAACTATTTATATGTGCATTTAATTCTTTCAAAGATGAACCCCGTAATACCTGTGCATGACCAGACTGTTCCTCTGTTTTGCAGAAATCAGTGTTTGAATTGATATGCAAATTAGGCTGAAGAGCTATTTGTAGATCTAAAGCTTGTGTCACTCCAGCTCTATTCCTCGCCCAGTGCAGCCTTCTCCTTTTTGGCATCCTCTATATGTGTGACTTTAGGAATCCTCAGTCAAACAGGAGGAGGCAGCGCCGGGCAGGGAATAGAGCTGGATATGGGCAGGGAATAGAGCTGGAGTGACAGAGGCTTTAGATCTACCACAGTTCTTCAGCCTCATTTGCATATCAATTCTAATGCTGATTTCTCAATAATGGAGGAACGGACCGGCCATGTACAGGTATTGCTGGACTTGTCTTTGAAAGAGCTACTACTGCACATATACATAATTTGGGGGAATAGAGCTGGAGATGGGTGGGGAATAGAGCTTGAGTGACATCGGCTTCAGATCTACCATAGATCTTTAGCCTCATTTGCATATCAATACAATTGCTGATTTCTCAGTAACGAAGGAACGGACTGGACATATAAAGGTATTGATGGACTTGTGTTTAATAGAATTACTGCACATATAAAGAGTTTGGAGGGTGAAATCCTGCTGACAGATTCTGTTTAAAGGTATGAATCAAAATTCACATGTTATATGCAAACCTTGCCATGAATTTCATTTTTTGTATTACAATGAAAGATTTTATGCACTGTAAATGTGCTTTTATATTTTTTCCTTTGCGTGTAAGCAAAATTATAAAATCTGTAACTAATGCAACTACATCTGCAACTAATCTGCCAATTCTGAACATACCCTAAAAATAAACATCATTGGAGAAAATATTAATTGCTAATTACATAGATATCTCACACCTTGACACAAACCATGATCAGCGCTAGATAGAAAGGATGCAGAATAAGAATATATAATCTTAAAAAAAAATCTTAAGATTAAAATGGACAAAAATATACATAAAATGAATCCATACAGAAAAAACTGGGACACTAAAATACTCTGTTTGCATATAGGAAGATATGAATAAAGTCTAATTAATCAACAATGTCTCAGTACTGTAGAACACATTTTTCTTTAAGCAGAATTTCAACAAAATAGTGCTAAAAGCATCAAATTAGAAGCAGTTATAATGCAAATACTTATATAAGTAAATTACGGTATACAGCAACCTGAAAGAAAGGAACAAAGTGAAAACAAACCAGTAGGTTTCGCACTGTGTGCTTCATCATGGGAGTGGTTATAGAATGTGAGGGACTAATGCTTATACCACTAATTGTTAAGCACAACATGGATATATTAGCATCCTTGCCACTCTGGTTGTACCATCATGCCACCAATATAAGTTTTGTGTCACGGTCATCTCTTTTTGTTGTAGAGACTAGTGACAGGTGCTGGGCCAGAGTCTTTGCTTCGAGACTCTGCATATTAAATGCTTTCCTTATTCTTTGACATGAGAGAGTTAATGTCTGAATCCCTTGTCAGCAAGCATTTCACCACTTCCTCAGGTGTTCCGGTCTGGGACCACTCCCAGTCCCTATATACACCCTTTGCTCCCAGCAGAGGGTGCTGGTTATTCTCATTCAGTTGGAAGCTTGGCCTGGAGGTGAAAGGAGCTGGAGGAGCCCTATCTGGTACTTGCTATGTTGGCTACAGTATCGGTGCTGACTACAGCAGTTTGTTGTGTGCTTTGTGTGGTATGGAAGTTTCCTAGTTCTCTGTTTTCTTCCTCCCTTTTATGTTGTTTTCCCCATGCACGTTTATTCGCTCCTTTGTGTGTGATTGCCTGTGTACGAGTTTTTTTTTCCTCCTGTCTGTGTGTATTTGTGGGGTTTGTGTTTACAGTCCCGGCTCACCCCTTGGGTGGAGGTGGGGGAGGGGATTTACATCAGGGCTGGCTTGGACAGGAGTTAGGAACATGCTGGCGACTCAGATCTCGCTACTATCATGCATACCTCTGAGCTAAGGGATAGCGCAGGGTTCCCAGTCTGAAGGTGAGCCTAGGTTGTCTATATTAATGTGTGTTATTTTGATTTTTTTCTACAATGTTGGATTGGCACATAGATTTCAGAATGTATATAGATAGGAAAATGTGAAATGATGAGAATCGGTGTCGTTATCAGTTATCTTTTTCTTTATGTAAATATTTTTTTTACTTTCTATTCTCTTCTTTCGCTCTGTTTCATCAGTACAGTATACAAATGTTACTGCTGTGATAATGGACAACACTGATTTCTTAAAACCAAATAATCAAAAATGCAATGGCTATAACTATGACCATGCTGTTTTATTTGATCGCTTCTATATGAGAGATATTACAAGATTTTTAGCCATTATGATTAATAAAGCTAGGAACTATCATTTTATGAAGGGTCGGATAGTTAGGTGACAGTCGCTTCAAATTTCATTTCCCTCTTGTTCTCAAAAAATAATTTTGAGTTTGGAAAACTCATCACATAGAAGTGCAAAAAAGATTTACCTTGTACCAAGTTCTCATTATATGGTTTCCGCAGACCACAAGTCTTACATTTCCTGCATTCTTTCCTCATTCTCCTTACCTTTCCTTGCTGTTAATTTTTCCTCTTGCAACTTATGATTTTTGCTTCTAGACGACAAGTTTCACAGTTATTTTTGGAAGGTAATACTAGACGTAAAATTTTGTGCTACAACTTGCCAATTTCATCACCCATAATTTTCTTATTTTCCTATAACATATTGCCATAAAAAATGGGAACAGCGATGGGATGGAAAATCACCCCACAATACACGCATGTTCAAGAGAAACTTAACACTCATTTTTAATCCAAAGTATTTTAACATCCTGGTATAAGTAGCAATATTTAACCATATAAAGAAGAGTACGCTACTTTTTTTATTCTTAAATGATTGGTGTAATAGGATGAACCTTCTGGACATCTTGTTAAACCTTTAGCAAAACAGGAAACGAATGAGATCATGTTTGGATTTGGAAATGTACAGGCATATTATTAGCAATCTTTAACCATTTATATCAGTTTACTCTTCTATTTTCTATTCTTATTAGTGTAACAAGATTAACATTCTGGATATCTTCATAAAACTGTAGAAAAACAGGAAACCAATGAGATCATTTTCAGATTCAGAAGTTTATACACATTATTTATATTCAGAAGATTCTCAAAGTGTTGCATTCATTAGCATTAGTTTACAAACTAGATTTAAATTTTTATTTTTTCTGTCTTTAAATTATAAAGCACCAAAAATGTTGTTTGTTTTTTTTAATTAACTTTTCCTCAATTCTGTAGTTTTTCTTTTACACATTGGATACAGCTGTATTAACAGTTAAAGTATAACAGTGTAAAGGTACCGTCACACTAAACAACTTACTAGCGATCCCAACAACGATACAACCTGATAGGGATCGCTGGTAAGTTGCTAGGAGGTCGCTGGTGAGATGTCACACTAAGCGACGCTCCAGCGATCCCACCAGCAACCTGGCCTGGCAGGGATCGCTGGAGCATCGCTACACGGGTTGCTGGTGAGCTGTCACACAGGCAGATCTCACCAGCGACCAATGACCAGCCCCCAGCCAGCAGCGACGCGTGGAAGCGATGCTGCGCTTGGCAACTAAGGTAAATATCAGGTAACCAACCCGATATTTACCTTGGTTACCGGTTCACACCACTTAGCGCTGGCTCCCTGCACACCTAGCCACAGTACACATCGGGTTAATTACCCGATGTGTACTCCGGCTACGTGTGCAGGGAGCAGGGAGCCGGCACTGACAGTGAGAGCAGCGGACGCTGGGAACGAAGGTAAATATCAGGTAACCAAGGGAAGGGCTTCTTGGTTACCCGATGTTTACCGTGGTTACCAGCGTCCACAGAAGCCGGCTCCTGCTCACTGCACATTTAGTTGTTGCTCTGTCGCTGTCACACACAGCGATGTGCGCTTCACAGCGGGAGAGCAACAACTAAAAAATGGTCCAGGACATTCAGCAACAACCAGCGACCTCACAGCAGGGGCCAGGTTGTTGCTGGATGTCACACACAGCAACATCGCTAGCAAGTTGTTCCTCAGAAGCGATGTTGCTAGCGATGTTGCTGTGTGTGACGTGGCCTTAACAGAACGTAATGACACAATCTCTATATTAGTGCAAAAAATGAAGGCGAGCAGGCAGTAGAGGTCATTGTTTTATAGCACATAGGGTCATTTACTGCTGACGACCTTCTTTGCTTCTCTCTTCAGCTTACAGCTTGCAGATTTTGATCTCCAGTGTAGACACGAAATGACGGAATTCCTGAGCCACCTATTATTATATTCCTATTATGATCAGAACAGTATTACAGGTTGCTTAAATTGACTTATAATGACTACAAATCCCCAAGAAAGTTATTAGTGCAATAATGGCCAAAAATATGGCACAGAGTGCTAGTTCTAGGTAATGTGAATACTTTATCAGCCGTCACAGAGCGCCTTGTGTCTTCTCTATCTTCCTGCATCCCATTTTTGCCTGTGGTTTTACTATGCTTTAATAAGAGTGGCTGAAACCCTGTCTCCTCTATAGAAAAAAAATTACGTAGGTGAAAACCAAGGAGGAGTAAAGCAATGAGTGAGGGCAATAGTAGACGTTACAGTTATGTTCCCCACACCTGAATGTGTTCTCTCTGTAATTTGCAAAGACACCAATATCATAAAAGACACATGGTAGGTGGAAGTCTTATTACAATAAGGTGGAACTCTTAAGGGTGCTTTACACGCTGCGACATCGCTAACGATATATCGTCGGGGTCACGTGTTTGGGACACACATCCGGCGTCGTTAGCGACATCGCAGCGTGTGACAGCTAGGAGCGATGATCAACGATCGCAAATATGGCAAAAATCGTTGATTGTTGACACGTCGCTACTTTTCATAATATCGTTGGTGGTGCATGCCGCTGGTTGTTCGTCGTTCCTGTGGCACCAAACATCGCTGTGTGTGGCACCGCAGGAACGACGAACATCTCCTTACCTGCCTCCACCGGAAGAGAAGGAAGGAAGGAGGTGGGCGGCATGTTCCGGCCACTCATCTCCGCAGCTCCTCTGCTATTGGGCGGCCATATTGTGATGCCGCTGTGACGCCGAATGCACCTCCCCCTTGAAAGAGGGATTGTTCGGCAGCAACAGCGACATTGCTGAACAGGTATATGCGTGTGACGCTGCCGTAGCGATATTGTTCGCTACGGCAGCGATCACCACATGTCACACGTACGACGGGGCGGGTGCTATTGCTCGCAACATTGCTTGCAATCGCTAGCGATGTTGCAGCATGTAAAGCACCCTTTAGTACATTAAGGTAGAAGTCTTATTACAATAACATGGAACTCTTAGTACAATAAGGTGGAAGTATTATTACAATATGGTGGAACTTTTATTACAATAAAGGAGAAGTCTTATTACCGATTTTGCATTAGCACTGAAGGTTGCTTCAAGTTACATCTCAGGTAACGTAGCAGGACTGCCTGACTCTCTCTAATGTATTGGGGTCTTCTAACATCAATCTGTCAGGGGAAGTTTCAGTGCACAAACCTTTTGTTCTCATGTAGGAGGGGGTCGAGCCCTACAATGTGAAGAATATGGTTATGTAGAGTGCAATGTGTTATGCTTATTGCTAAATGTGTATGTTGATGTGTTATGCTGCTAGTTGGGTGCAGGTTTCGGATACAGTAGAGCAGGACTGTTACCAAAGGCGCCACCTAGTGGCTGGGCTGATATATGGGCAGAATGAAAGAGATGGGAATAAAGGGGTAGTGACAGATGTGGAAAGAGGGCGGTTAGGAGGTCTCAAGAGAAGCCAGTAAAGCATGGGGTTCAAGAGTAAGAAGACGTGGCCTTGATACTAGGGCCAGTCAGGGAACCATTAGGTAACCTTTAGAGGTCTAGAGCCTATGCCTCCCTTGGCGGGCATATAGAGTCATCTGGCACTCAGAATCGGACGAAGGTGAGTGGAGTCAGTAGGAAGGAGACATAGACCCCGGAGATTGAGGACATGATCCAAGATAGCAGACGGGTTGAGAGGTAGTACATCACACTGAGAGAAAGGAAGCAAAGTTAGGCCATGTCTGTCATAAGAATAAAGTGAACTTTCTGGTTGGATATGTGAGCACTGGTGTCACATGTGTTACTAACTATCTATGATGGTGACCACCAGCGGGGTGACTGATACTGGCCTGAAAAAACTTGTAAGTGTCGTGTACCCCACCCGAGGTACCATCCGCACACAGTTGCTCTTTAGCAAAGGAATGTAGCACCCAAGCAGCCTGGGGTCGGCACCTTCCTTTACTCTTATGAGATGTCATTGATAGAGGTGTCTGGGAGTGCCTTAAGATGAGTTTAGGTGGAAAGTGTCAATCAACAGTATAGCAATTCGATCTATGCTTAATATAAAGAGTAACCATTGTTTTATTTAATAAATCAATAGTGCACATAAAAATAAGTGACTTTGTTATATATATTATCAAATAAATCTGCTTCTTTTCCTGTACTTCTCTTTCATCCTCAATTCATGGGTAATATAGTCCGTATTCAGTGACCAAAGATTTTCCTTATGCTGGAAGAGCAGATGAGAGTTGGTGCTCTTAAAATTCTATAGAGAAGGATGGGAGGGGTAAAGGAAGGAGCCAGAGGCAGGGACACAGATTAGGCTGCGAGTTCTGCTGGAGAGACAGTTACAGTTTTCCATAGAACGTTATGAGAACCAACTGACATCTCCTGTCTGAGTAATGGGAACATTTGTATTCACTAAGACAAATTTTACCCAAGAATTGAGAATTTTGAAAATAAAAAATAAATCGCAGAGAAGAAAGAATCATATTTCTCTGATAAGATATATTAAAAAGTTTCTAATTTTGATGCGTACTATTGATGTATGGAAAAAGAATGAAACAATGATTACTCTTTAAAGGGAACCTGTCACGAGGTTTTTCCCTTATAAGCTGTGGCCACCATCAGTGAGCTCTTATATACAGCATTCCAGAATACAGTGTATAAGAGCCCAGGCTGCTCTGTATAATGTAAAAAACACCTTTATTATACTCACCTAGGGGGCGGTCCAGTCTGATGGGTGTCACTGCCTTTGGTCCGGCGCCTCCTCCATCTTGTGCAATCCCCATCCTCCTTCCAAGCCTCGTGTGGATGATATGTCCTACGTCATTCACACAGATGCCTCCATTGCGCCCCTGCGCATGCGCACTGTGATCTGCCCTGCTGAAGGCAGAGCAAAGTATTGTAATGCGCAGGTGCAAGGAAAAGTCAAAGACCGCCCGCGCATGTGCATTACAGTGCTTTTGATCTGCCCTCAGCACAGCAGATCAAAGTGCGCATGCGCAGGCGTGCAATGGCGGCCTGTGTGTGGATGACGTTGGACACATCATTCACATGGGGCTGAGAAGAAGGAGAACGGCAACTGCAAAAGATAGAGGAGGCGCCGGACCGAGAGAAGCGGCTCTCATCGGTCCGGCCCCCCCTATAGGTAAGTATAATAAAGGTGTTTTTTACATTATACAGAGCGACCTGGGCTCTTATATACAGTATTCTATTTTTTTTGAATAGTGGCATTATGATCAGGAGCAAGATAACGTGATAGATCTGATGTTGATAAACACCTTATCTATAGTTAAATTCTTATTCCCATAGGAGACGTTGGAGAGTAGGTCACCCTGAACTGCATCTGATTCGGAATACTTCTATTCTGAAGAGTCTATTTGTGTAAGAGTTTCTATTTGTGTATTTAACGCAGCAGCATATAACGTATGTATCCACGCAGTTTTCTGTACCGTCAGCAATCCTCTGTAGCAGCGCTTGCAGTGTTCTGTATGAGAATACCATTAATATCGAGAGGAGGCAGACAGCCGCTAGCAGTCCTCAGCCCAGAGACCACACTTCCGAAATACCTCGCATCTATATATTTAGAGTAAAACTTTGTAATAGAACTGACATAATGAAACAATCTCTATACTATTGCAAAAACTGATCAAGGCCAGGCAGTAGAGGTCATTGTTTCGTAGCGCATTGGGTCATTCACTGTTTGCGACCTTCTTTGCTTCTCTCTTCAGCTTACGGCTTGCAGATTTTGATCTCCAATCTAGACAAGAAAATGACAGAATTCCCCAGCCACCTATTATTATATCCCTATTATGAGCAGCGCAGTGTTACAGGTTACTTTAACTGTGTTCTAATGACTACAATTCCCCAAGAAAGTGATTGTAAAGAATTGAGTGAGCAATCACTCCACCATCTCAGACTTTTTTAGTTCTCCAATCACATCCATAAGGTTAGTGCTTGGGGGCCAAAATGGTATATTATGTTAAAGGGAATCTCTCAGCAAGTTTTTGCTACCTCATCTGAGAGCAGCATAATGTAGGCAAAGAGATCCTGAGTTCAACAATGTATCACTTAGATTAATGTGTGTAAAGCGGGCTTTACACGCTACAATATATCTAATGATGTGTCGGCGGGGTCACGTCGTAAGTGACGCACATCCGGCATCGTTAGTGATATTGTAGTGTGTGAAACCTACGTGCGATTGCGATTGAACGAAAAACCATTGATCGCATACACGTCGTTCAATTACTAAAAATTGAACATCCGGTTGTTCATTGTTCCCGAGGCAGCACACATCGCAGTGTGTGACACTCCGGGAACGATGAACACAGCTTACCTGCGTCCTGCCTGCAATGCAGAAGGAAGGAGGTGGGGGGATGTTTATGTCCCGCTCATCTCCGCCCCTCCGTTTCTATTGGCCGGCTGCCGTGTGACGTCGCTGTGACGCCGAACGTCCCTCCCACTACAGGAAGTGGTTGTTCACCGCCCACATCGAGGTCATATGGAAGGTAAGTACGTGTGACGGGATTTAATCGTTTGTGCGACACGGGCAACAAATTCAACGTGCCGCACATACGATGGGGGCGGGTGCGATCGCATACGAGATCGCATATGTAATTGTAACGTGTAAAGCAGGCTTTACAGTTCTGAGACAATCAGGATTTATAGCTTTAGCAATGTAGCAGAGCTGAGAGAGCTGTCGCCGCCCACACCAGGCTCTCTATAGCGATTGTTCATTGACAGTGAGGTGCCAATCAAAGGAGGAGGCGTGACATTGTAGTCTGAGCAATGAGAAGTCCTGCTGATTAATCAAACATAGGAAATGAACAACAGATTGGACCTTGACAAGACAGACATCCCTGAATTCTATGTTTTAACCCTTTAAGCATGCTGGCTTCAGATTGCATAGCAAAAACTTGCTGACAGATTCCCTTTAAATAAAGAGTAGTAGAGCTGAATATAATGTTAGAGGATTACTTTTGGCCTTTATGATTGATGTTCTCTCTTTAAGTTAAATAGCCAATGTTTCATCAAGAAAAAATGGGGGTGAGGGTCTGGCCTGTGGAGCTCTTAGCAATCATCCCAATAAAGGGGCTTCCTGCATGCATTATTGAAGATCCTTTAGGACAGACCCCTAATAATCAAACCTTAATTAAAGGGAAACAAACATCAGGATTTTGGCATATAAGGTAAAGCCAGTGCAGTACTGGCACTATCAGGCACAGGCTGTACATACCATTAGAGGGCAGCTCGGATGTTTAGGCTGTGAAATCCATGTTTATAAAGCTTGAAAATTCATCATGTTTTTGATTGACGTGTGCACCTCTGCTGATAATATCCGGGCGGGTTATGCACATGGATTTCACAGCCTAAACATCCGGGCTGCCCACTAATGGTGTGTACAGCCTGTGCCTGATAGTGCCAGCACTGCACTGGCTTTACCTTATATACCAAAATCCTGATGTTTGGTTCCCTTTAATTAATCACCTATCTCAAGGTTAGGGAAGTAGTGTTGAAGTTTCAGCCAAATTATTCACATGTTTTCTAGGAAAGCCTTTAGGAATCTCATGCGGTGCTCAGTTCCACACTCACAGGGTGCTGCTACGGTGTCAGACTCTGTTCGTATTGTAGCATCTGACAGGCAACCGGAAGTCTCCTAGTTGCTCAGCCTGAGCCAGGCATCGGCTAATTCATTTCCATTGGTCCGCAGCCCTGCAGGAGTTAATTCTTGTGGATTTGTGTTTGGCTCCTGGAAGCTGGTTGCTAACTATCACCCACAGCTGTCTCTTTCCTATTTAAAGTATGGGAGCCTGTGGTTCTGAGCCGATATTAGCTTCTGCATAGCTCCAGCGATTCCGGTCTTAGTGGTGATCTAGTTTTTGGTGATCGATAGTTGCTATTTTAAGTGGTGTGGAAGTTTCCCTGTTGTGCATTTACTTACTTTCCTTTTTTCTTTATTCCTCTATACAGTCATGGCCAAAAGTTTTGAGAATGACACCAAAATTACATTTTCACATGATCTGTTGCCCTCTGGTTTTTAATTGTGTTTGTCTGATGTTTACATCACATACAGAAATATAATTGCAATCATATTATGAGTACCAAAAGGTTATATTGACAGTTAGAATGAGTTAATGCAGCAAGTCAATATTTGCAGTGTTGACCCTTCTTCTTCAGGACCTCTGCAATTCTCCCTGGCATGCTCTCAATCAACTTCTGGACCAAATCCTGACTGATAGCTGTCCATTCTTGCATAAACAATGCTTGCATTTTGCCAGAATTTGTTGGTTTTTGTTTGTCCACCCGTCTCTTGATGATTGCCCACAAGTTCTCAATGGGATTAAGATCTGGGGAGTTTCCAGGCCATGGACCCAAAATCTCTATGTTTTGTTCCATGAGCCATTTAGTGATCACCTTTGCTTTATGGCAAGGTGCTCCATCATGCTGGAAAAGGCATTGTTGGGCGCCAAACTGCTCTTGGACAGTTGGGAGAAGTTGCTCTTGGAGGACATTCTGGTACCAGTCTTTATTGATGGCTGTGTTTTTAGGCAAGACTGTGAGTGGTGCGATTCCCTTGGCTGAAAAGCAACCCCACACATGAATCGTTTCAGGATGCTTAACAGTTGGCATGAGACAAGACTGGTGGTAGCGCTCACCTCTTCTCCTAATAAGCTGTTTTCCAGATGTCCCAAACAATCAAAAAGGGGTTTCATCTGAGAAAAATACTTTACCCCAGTCCTCAGCAGTCCACTCCCTGTACCTTTTGCAGAATATCAGTCGGTCCCTGATGTTTTTTCTGGAGAGTAGTGGCTTCTTTGCTGCCCTCCTTGAAACCAGGCCTTGCTCAAGCAGTCTCCGCCTCACAGTGCGTGCAGAAGCACTCACACCAGCCTGCTGCCATTGCTGAGCTAGCTCGGCACTGCTGGTAGTCCAATCCCGCAGCTGAAACAGTTTTAAGATACGGTCCTGGCGTTTGCTGGTCCTTCTTGGGCGCCCAGGAGCCTTTTTGGCAACAATGGAAGCTGTCTCCTTGAAGTTCTTGATGATGCAATAGATTGTTGACTGAGGTGCAATCTTTGTAGCTGCGATACTCTTCCCTGTTAGGCCATTTTTGTGCAGAGCAATGATGGCTGCACGTGTTTCTTTAGAGATAACCATGGTTAACTGAAGAGAAACAATGATACCAAGCACCAGCCTCCTTTTAAAGTGTCCAGTGGTGTCATTCTTTCTTAATCATGACTGATTGATCGCCAGCCCTGTCCTCATCAACACCCACACCTGTGTTAATGGAACAATCACTAAAACAATGTTAGCTGCTCCTTTTAAGGCAGGAATGCAATGATGTAGAAATGTGTTTTGGGGGTTAAAGTTAATTTTCTTAGCCAATATTGACTTTGCAAGTAATTGCTGTTAAGCTGATCACTCTTTATGACATTATGGAGTATATGCAAATTGCCATTAGAAAAACTTAAGCAGTAGACTTTGTAAAAATTAATATTTGTAGCATTCTCAAAACATTTGGCCATGACTGTAGATGATTGACTGAACCCACCAAAACCAAGGATTTCAATCCAATGTTTAGTAAACATTGTTTAAATACAAATTATTTTGTACATACCGTTAAATCCATTAAATCAGAATTTACTGAACCAGCAATCGCACATTTTGATATAATGAGGTGTGGCGCATATTAACCCTTCACCACCTGGCGATTTTCAGTTTTTTTGTTTTATTTCTTATTGTCTCATTTTTTGGGATCTGGGGCTCAGTGATGGCTTATTTTTTGCTTTCTGAGCTGATGTTGTTAATGATACTATTTTGGCATAGATGTAACATTTTGATCGCCTCTTATTGCATTTTATTACAATGCTGCTGTGACCAAACAAACATAATTCTGGTGTTTTTATTTTTTTTTTTTCTAATTATGTTGTGTATCGATCAGATTAATTTATTTTATATTTTGATATTTCTAAGTGCGACGATACCAAATCTGTGTATTTTTTATTCTTATTGTTTTTTCAGTGGGGCAAAAGTAGTGTGATTTGAGCGCTTGTGGGGTTTTTTCTTTTAAAAACTTTTTTTTACACTTTTTATTGTTTTTACTAGTTCACATAGGGGACTTGAAACTGGAATCATCTGCTCGCTTGTGCTGTACAGAGCAGGATCAACACAGCTCTGTAGAGCACACATGCTGACTTCCTATGAATGCCGGCGTTCACAGGAACTACGTTATGACAGTAACAGAGTCATCAACTGACCCCTGGCTGTCCTGCAACCCATTGGCACATCATAATCACGATATGGCATGCCGATGGCAGGCAAGCAATGACATGCTCCCCGCCAACGTGTATTAAATCCCATTGACCGTGCGATTTTAACTAGTTTTACAGGCGAAGGTAGATCTCTGATGCACCCGCTACTGTAAGAGGCACATTATGGCTGATCAGATCTGCCAACATGTGCAGGGAAACATGTGGGCTCTTTAAGAGAGAGCCCGCATCAAAGGGATAGACACGTCTTTGGATGTACCGGTACGTCCAAGGACATGGAGGGGTTAAATGGAATCTGAAGGTAGGATCGTTCTTCGTAAACCATCTACATGGGCCTTTAGGTCATAGGAAGCTGAATCAAAAGATAGCATGATATGTGGGATCCAATATCTTATTCCAGAGAAATCCATATTTTTCTTACAGTTAAATAACTATTAAGATTTATGGATCGGACACTTTATCTCAATGAGAATCTGCCTCCAAATCATATTTTAAATAGAAGGGGAAATTTCCAGTGTGATATGTGATGGCCGCTCTCTGCTCTCCTTGCAGAGCTGTGTGGGATTAAAACTGTCACAATGCAACATTATTATTACCTATTATTATAACGCCATTTATTCCATGGCGCTTTACATGTTAATGTAACATAATAAAAACAGGTATAATAATCATGAACAATACAAGGCACAGACAGGTACAGGAGGAGAGAGGACTCTGCCCGCGAGGGCTCAGAGTCTACAGGGATGGGTGAGGATACAGTAGGTGAGGGTAGAGATAGTCATGCGATGCTGTGGTGGACTGAGGGTTACTGCAGGTTGTAGGCTTGTCGGAAGAGGTGGGTATTGAGGTTCCTTCTGAAGGTTTCCATGGTAGGCTAGAATCTGATATGTTGGGGCAGAACGTTCCTGAGTATGGGGGAGGCACAGCAGAAATCTGGTAGGCGATTGTGGGAAGAGGAGATAAGTGGGGAAGTGAGAAGGAGATCTTATGCAGAGCGAATGCTGCGTACAAGTAAGTTCCAGGAGACTAGGTCACAGATGTATGGAGGAGACAAGTTGAGGATGGCTTTGTATATCATGATTAGTGTTTTGAAACAGATTCTTTGGGCAATGGAAAGCCAATGAAGGGATTGGCAGTGAGGAGAAGCCAGGGAATAGCAGGGGTACAGATGGATTAGAAGTTTAAACTACACTGTAGGGGTGTGAGAGGGTTAAAAGGGAGGCCACAGAACAGGAGGTTGCAGTAGTTGAGGCAAGAGATGATGAGGGTATCCACTAGTGTTTTTGTAGATTCTTGGTCAACCAATGCGGATACGGGAAATATTTTTGAGTTGGAGTCAGCAGAAAATGGAAAGGGCTTGGATATGTGGCTTGAAGGAGAGAACAGAGTCGAGGCTTACCCCCAAGCAGCGAGCACGTGGGACTGGGATTAAATATATCTGCAGGTACCTCTCAGCTTCAGCTTCCATTTCACAGGCAGCCAGTGTTACAATATTGTTACACTACAGCAGAGCTGTGAGAGCTACAGAAGACGTGTTCGTAATGAGACAAAGCTCTGTACTGTTAGTTACAGTACATGCCTCACACTGGTAACGTCCCCTTTCATTTACAATTTGCTCTGAGGGGCAGATTCTCATCAAGATCAGTGTCCGGCTGTTAGATCTTACCCCCCCATTTACATATAAGAAAATGGATTTATCTAGAACAGGGGTCTCAAACTCGGCTGGGTGTATGGGCCGCACAGAGGAAAAAAATAATTTGGGGGACCGCATTCTTTGCAGGACAAAGTGACATTTTTATTGGTACCATATATTTTTTTTACACACCTTTGGATCACTGATTTTGAACATTTTTCACTTATTATAACAAATGTGCACATTCTTTGTTTAAATATAAAAAAAATTTGATGGTAAAAAAAAGGTCATGCCTTATTTTGTTTGGTTTTTTTACATTTTATTCCTTTCTTGCAACTAATAGTGTTACAATTATTACTATATAGGAATTTTGGCCAACATCTTTTAGTAATGTTCCCCATCTTGTTGTAATGTGCCCATCCTTGTCCCCTTGTAGTATTGTGCCCCATCCTACTCCCCATCCTACAGTAATGTGCTCATCCTTGTCCCCATCCTATTGTAATGCCCCCAGCCTTGTCCCCATCTTATCGTAATGTGCCCATCCTGTAGTAATGTGTCCATCCTTGTCCCCATCTTATAGTAATGTTCCCCATCCTTGTCCCCTCGTAGCAATCTCCCTATCCTGCAGTAATGTCCCCATCCTATAGTTGTCCCATTCAATTGTAATGTGCCCATCCTACAGTAATGTCCCCATCCTATAGTAATGTGCCAACCTTGTCCCCATCCTGTAGTAATGTCCCCAGCCTTGTCCCCATCTTATCATAATGTCCCCATCCTGTAGTAATGTCCCCAGCCTTGTCCCCATCTTATCATAATGTGCCCATCCTGTAGTAATGTGTCCATCCTATAGTAATGTCCCCAGCTTTATCCCTATCCTATAGTAATATTCCCCATCCTTGTCCCCTTGTAGTAATGTCCCTATCCTGTAGTACTGTGCCCATCCTAGTCCCCATCCTATAGTAATGTGCCCACCTTGTCCCCATCCTATTGTAATGTCCCCATCCTTTAGTACTGTCCCCAGCCTTGTCCTCATCCCATAGTCATGTGCCCACCTTGTCCCCATCCTATAGTCATGTGCCCACCTTGTCCCCATCCTATAGTCATGTGCCCACCTTGTCCCCATCCTATACTCATGTGCCCACCTTGTCCCTATCCTATAGTAATGTGCCCACCTTGTCCATATCCAATAGTAATGTGCCCACCATGTCCCCATCCTATAGTCATGTGTCCACCTTGTCCCCATCCTATAGTCATGTGCCCACCTTGTCCCCATCCTATAGTCATGTGCCCACCTTGTCCCCATCCTATAGTCATGTGCTCACCTTGTCCCCATCCTATAGTCATGTGCCCATCCTGTAGTAATGGGTGGGGGGGCAGTGGTGACGGCGGCTGAAAGGGGGCAGTAGTTATATCTTACCGATCGCTCTCCTCAGCTTCCATAGACGCTGGAGTGGAGCTGAGGGGAGCGGTCTCCGGACCCAGATCCACAGTGATTGGAGAGATCGGTCACACGACCGGTCTCTCCAATCAGAGCTGGGGGCGGGTGAAACAGAAGTCACCCAGCTCCAGCCAAAGATCAGTGCTATAGCTGCACTGATCATGGTTGGATTTCAATGTTTTAGCCATTTTCAATGGTTGAAACATTACAGTGGCTGTGATTGGCTGAGCGGTGTTCGTCAGCCAATCACAGCCTCCGTAGGTCCGGGGAGGAGACACCACCCCTCCTGAGGTCAGGCAGAGGTCCCCTCCTCCTTGAATCTAAGGTATTTGCAAAGCGATCGCAGCCACCGGGGCTCTGGGGCCGCGATTTTGCCATGACGTACTGGGTACGTCATGGGTCCTTAAGTACCAGGGAGCCATGACATACTCAGTACATCATAGGTCGCTAAGGGTTATTAATGTGCCGTCCTTCACATACACACATGCACACACAAAAAAAAACAAAACACCATTCTTCTCACCTGTCCCACGTTCCCTCGGCTGCCTCATCTCTGCTTCTTGCTGTCTGCTGGCCGTGCCCCTGGTGACTATCGCGGCCGGTGCTGGGGTCGCAGCCACTGTCAGCGATTTATGTCATATGATTATTTTGCTGGTGCTG
Source organism: Anomaloglossus baeobatrachus (assembly GCF_048569485.1). NCBI lineage: Eukaryota > Metazoa > Chordata > Amphibia > Anura > Aromobatidae > Anomaloglossus > Anomaloglossus baeobatrachus. The sequence goes on from NC_134354.1 coordinate 728,879,193, forward strand.
CACACTCAGAGCCCTTGACTGAGAGCGCAGCGCCGGCAAACATTCATCTAACAAAGTGCAGACAGTGGCTGCGGCCCCTGCACCGGTCGTGATAGTCACCGGGGGCACGGGCCTGGGGGCCACACAAAGCAGCCTGAGGGGCCGTATGCGGCCTGCGGGCCGCGTGTTTGAGACCTCTGATCTAGAATAAGACATTGGATCACAGATACTAATGCATAATTTTATTCAACTGACTATGACCTACAAGCTCATATCGACGACTTAGGAGGGCTGATCCTACTGACAGATTGCCTTGAAAATTAGCTCTGTTGCAATGAGAAGTCCAGATCTGCAATAACTGTGTACATGGATGGTTTATAAAGTTGTGATCACTATAGAAATCAAAGTTCATATTTACAGTCATATGAAAAAGTTTGGGCACCCCTATTAACCCCTTCAGCCCCCGGGCACTTTCCGTTTTTGCATTTTTGTTTTTTGCTCCCCTTCTTCCGAGAGGCGTAACTTTTTTATTTTTCCATCAATCTTGCCATATGAGGGCTTGTTTTTTGCGGGACGAGTTGTATTTTTAAATGAAACCATAAGTTTTACCATATAGTGTACTGGAAAACGGCAAAAAAATTCCAAGTGCGGAAAAATTGCAAAAAAAGTGGGATTGTACAATAGTTTTTGGGATATTTTATTCACCGTGTTCACTATATGGTAAAACTGATGTGTGGGTATGATGCCTCAGGTCGGTGCGAGTTTATAGACACCAAACATGTATAGGTTTACTTGTATCTAAGGGGTTAAAAAAAATTCACAAGCTTGTCCGAAAAACGTGGCGCACGTTTTGCGCCATTTTCCAAAACCCGTAGCGTTCTCATTTTTCAGGATCTGAGGCTCAGTGATGGCTTATTTTTTGCGTCTTGACCTGACGTTCTTAACGGTACCATTTTTGCGCAGATGCTACGTTTTGATCGCCTGTTATTGCATTTTGCGCAAAATTTGCGGCGACCAAAAAACGTAATTTTGGCGTTTGGAATTTTTTTGCCGCTACGCCGTTTACTGATCAGATTCATTGATTTTATATTTTGATATATCGGGCATTTCTGAACGCGGCGATACCATATATGTGTGTATTTTTTATTTTTTTAACCCTTTAATTTTCAATGGGGTGAAAGGGGGGTGATTTGAACTTTTAGGTTTTTTTATTTTTTTTTTATTTTTTAAAACTTTTTTTTTTTACTTTTTTTTTTATTTTACTAGTCCCCCTAGGGGGCTATAGCGATCAGCAATCCGATCGCTTTGCACAATCTGCAGATCTCAGCTACAGAGCTGAGAACTGCAGATTTGCTGCTTCACTTTCAATGCCGGCTGTATTCCGGCATTGAGAGGAAGTGACTCATGTTAGCCACAGGCGTCATCACATGACCCTGTGCTACCATGGCGACCGCCGAAAGTCACGTGATCATGTCACGTGACTTCCGGCGGGGGCGGGGTAAGTCACTGTCATGGCGGCGCCCATATACATATCGCTGCCAAGACTTTGGCAGCGAAATGTAAGGGGTTAATGGCCGCGGGTGGAAGCGATTCCACCCGCGGCTAGCAGACACACATATCAGCTGTTGATAACAGCTGATATGTGCGCAGATCGCGGCCGCCTGCCGGCGGCAGGGGGCGGGGCTTACCGGAACACGATCCATGACGTATCTAGTACGTCATGGGTCGTTAAGGGGTTAATGTTAACCTTTTTTCTTTATAACAATTTGGGTTTTTGCAACAGCTATTTCTGTTTCATATATCTAATAACTGATGGACTGAGTAATATTTCTGGATTGAAATGAGGTTTATTGTACTAACAAAAAATGTGCAATCCGCATTTAAACAAAATTTGACCAGTGCAAAAGTATGGGCACCCTTATCAATTTCTTGATTTGAACACTCCTAACTACTTTTTACTGACTTACTAAAGCACTAAATTGGTTTTGTAACCTCATTGAGCTTTTAACTTCATAGGCAGGTGTATCCAATCATGAGAAAAGGTATTTAAGGTGGCCACTTGCAAGTTGTTCTCCTATTTGAATCTCCTATGAAGAGTGGCATCATGGGCTCCTCAAAACAACTCTCAAATGATCTGAAAACAAAAATTATTCAACATAGTTGTTCAGGGGAAGGATACAAAAAGTTGTCTCAGAGATTTATACTGTCAGTTTCCACTTTGAGGAACATAGTAAGGAAATGGAAGAACACAGGTACAGTTCTTGTTAAGCCCAGAAGTGGCAGGCCAAGAAAAATATCAGAAAGGCAAAGAAGAAGAATGGTGAGAACTGTCAAGGACAATCCACAGACCACCTCCAAAGACCTGCAGCTTCATCTTGCTGCAGATGGTGTCAATGTGCATCGGTCAACAATACAGCGCACGTTGCACAAGGAGAAGCTGTATGGGAGAGTGATTCGAAAGAAGCCGTTTCTGCAAGCACGCCACAAACGGAGTCGCCTGAGGTATGCAAAAGCACATTTGGACAAGCCAGTTACATTTTGGCAAAAGGTCCTGTGGACTGATGAAACAAAGATTGAGTTTTTTGGTCATACAAAAAGGCGTTATCCATGGAGGCAAAAAAACACGGCATTCCAAGAAAAGCACTTGCTACCCACAGAAAAATTTGGTGGAGGTTCCATCATGCTTTGGGGCTGTGTGGCCAATGCTGGCACTGGGAATCTTGTTAAAGATGAGGGTTGCATGGGTTCAACTCAGTATCAGCAGATTCTTGACAATAATGTGCAAGAATCAGTGACAAAGTTGAAGTTACGCAGGGGATGGATATTTCAGCAAGACAATGATCCAAAACACCGCTCCAAATCTACTCAGGCATTCATGCAGAGGAACAATTACAATGTTCTGGAATGGCCATCCCAGTCCCCAGACCTGAATATCATTGAACATCTGTGGGATGATTTGAAGCGTGCTGTCCATGCTCGGCGACCATCAAACTTAACTGAACTGGAATTGTTTTGTAAACAGGAATGGTCAAATATACCTTCATCCAGGATCCAGAAACTCATTAAAAGCTACAGGAAGCGACTAGAGGCTGTTATTTTTGCAAAAGGAGGATCTACAAAATATTAATGTCACTTTTATGTTGAGGTACCCATACTTTTGCACCGGTCAAATTTAGTTCAAAATGCGGATTGCACATTTTGTGTTAGTACAATAAACCTCATTTCAATCCATAAATATTACTCAGTCCATCAGTTATTAGATATATGAAACTGAAATAGCTGCTGCAAAAACCCAAATTGTTATAAAGAAAAAAGGTTAACATAAATAGGGGTGCCCAAACTTGTTCATATGACTGTAGACTGTGATACACTGGGAGGTGCATTCCCCAGAATGTGACTGATGTCAAGTAAATCATCTAATCCTTCCAACACAAGGAAACATGTCAGATTGTGGCATTACATAACGTCAGACAATGTACTAGTTTATTTTAGGATTATGTAATCACTTTACGTTGCCAAGCAGGTCTGGATTATCAGCCTAATTTGTAGAATACTAGCAATCATGTTGGCCTTGTACTCTGCAGTATTGTGTGTTCTTGCTATAGTAGTTTACATCTGTTTTTTCAGCTTCTGAATGAAACTACAATTAAGATCTCGGCTCAATAGTTGCTCCTGCATGTCTGGGTTCTTGTTCTTATATTTTCTGAAAGTCCATAAGTATCCTTTGCTTTTTCATCTTTCGTCTTGTTAAAGTCCTATACCCATACAGTGCTTTATTGGCTTTCGTCTTGTTGACGTCCTTTACCCATACAGTGCTTTATTGGCTTTCGTCTTGTTGGAGTCCTTTACCCATACAGTGCTTTATTGGCTTTCGTCTTGTTGACGTCCTTTACCCATACAGTGCTTTATTGGCTTTCGTCTTGTTGGAGTCCTTTACCCGTACAGTGCTTTATTGGCTTTCGTCTTGTTGGAGTCCTATACCCATACAGTGCTTTATTGGCTTTCGTCTTGTTGACGTCCTTTACCCATACAGTGCTTTATTGGCTTTCGTCTTGTTGAAGTCCTATACCCATACAGTGCTTTGTTGGCTTTCATCTTGTTGAAGTCCTATACCCATATAGTGCTTTGTTGGCTTTCATCTTGTTGAAGTCCTATACCCATATAGTGCTTTGTTGGCTTTCATCTTGTTGAAGTCCTTGGTTACCCATCACCCATTTTTTAGAGAAATTTCCTATCTGTGTAAAAAAACTTTGCTCCATTTTGGCATGTGCTCTGAAATTCACGGGACAAAACCTTGCATGTAGTGGTATACTACCAATTGCAACAAGCTATGTGACTGCTATATTGCCCGCGAGCTGAGGGGGGGGTCGCATGGTCCTGACTCCTGCCCTCTACTTGATGGCTGCCCAATTTTACCAACTCCACTGTTTATGTGTAGCAGAAGTTGGGAGGATTTGTATAGAGTGGGCTCATGCTGTTTTGATTGGCGCTAACTGTGATCACCGCAGTTTTACCCCTTAGAAGCCATGATGAGCAGCGACTATGGAATCTAAATGGTAAGATGGTGGTATTCTCACAGCCTGACAGGATCTAGACTGATCTTTCCTTTCATTGTCATCTGAGACTCTCATATTAAACGTGTTTTCTTTCTTTGGGCGTAGCAAAGATCAATGTCAGTTTTCCTTGCCAGCAGTTTCTGACTCCTGGTCAGGTGTTTCCAGTTTGGGATCACTCCCAGTCCTTTTATATACCCTCTTCTTCCAGCAGGGTGCTGGTTATTCTATTTGCAATTTGGATTTTGGGCCTGGAGGTGGAAGGAGCTGCTGGAGTCCTTGCTGTTGGTAGCGGTATAGGCTGCAGTACTGGTGCCTGACTGCAGCCTAGTTGTTAGGGTCAGTCTGTTGGTGTTTTCCCCCATCTGTCTTACCTTCCCTTGGTGTGTTTCTATATTGTAGCAATGGGACTAGTGATCCTTACCTTCCCACTCACTAGCCAGGGCTTACTGCAGGCTCTCTCAGGATTTCAGGTTCCTTCTCGGCGACACATGAAGAACCTTTATAGGGACTGGCTAGGAGTGCAGGGTACAACGGCAGGTAAGTGGTGGAGGTGTCCATCTTGCCTCTCTCTAGCATCAGGGCACATTGTTGTTAATGTGTCCCCGGTATACCCCTTGTTTGTCTTGGTAAAACCCCTGTCTGTTGTGTTTTACCTCATGCCAGACGTCCCTGACAGGTATGGGGTCCCTATGTAACACTGATTGGGTCAATACAATGTGATTGTGGGTACCTTAGTTAATTATGGGTTCCCATGGGCATGGAAGTACCCAATATAGACCCTTATTATGAGGCTCCCATATTTCAATATACGTCCCTGGTTGTGTAAACACACCATTAAAATTAAAGAGCCGCCATCTCTCCATAGTAATGTTAGAAAATTTCGCTTATATTCTTCTCACATATGCAATATAACTTAGCTCACCATTAAGAATTCTGAAAGAAGTATTTTAAGCTTATGCTGGGAGAATCTGCAGGATTTGTATGAAAGAAAGGTTACGGGTCGTATCTGAAGCTGTGTAAGCTGTGCTCGCTCATTTTGTATTTTATCCTCAGGATAAGCGGAGGTGCAGATTATCTGAGGATTGATGTGTACAGAACGGAGAGTAAAAATATAGATTCCGACAAAGCAGAAAATGAGATAAATGCACGTAAAGAATGCTATTTCCATCTAGCTCTTCTCTAATCTACGTCTGCCAGAAATGTATTTGTCTCGGAGACTTGTAATTGATGGTAATTCTTTACCGTGGAGCCTTGATCTAGATTGGATTGGTCTACAGACTGCGTTATATAGCTGCGGCCGCCATTGAGGAGGCTAAGCATTGGTTGTTTCAGAGGAACTGTAAGTGGTTGAAGAATTGAGCAAGACAAGGTAAACCAAACACTTCTGTTCTAGTGACAAAACCAGAATGGGGGCCTAACTTTGATATGATGCCCCCTCTCCTCCAGTGGTTTGCACAACATATTTCTGCTCCATTGGGTTCTTGCAGGAAAAAAATTGTCTTTAGCATTATGTCATAGCAAACACCTCACTGTGTGCCTAAAGGTTTGTATAGGTAACTATTAAAGCCTATCATATGTTTCTAGATGTCCAGGAGCATCTCACAGAAGACAAGTATTGGACCAGAGAAGAGCCAGTAAACTGCAAATAGAGATTGAAGGAGAAAATGGCCCCGGTGTAATTGAGCATCCAGCAGCTGTATCTCCGGATGTAGACAAGGGAACAGGACCCGCTCTGCTGGAAAGAAACGTTACACCAACTGTGCTGCCTTTGTGGTCAGATGACCAGGGATTTGATAACCCTGCCTTCGAGGAGAGCACCGTATCTGACAGTATGTATAATAAACCATTTTTGTGGTTCATTTTAGGGCTGGGAAATATCATGAACTACGTTGTCTTGCACAGGAAAAAACAAGGTAGACCAAGACATTTACAGTCCTAGACAGGATTTGTACCCACTATGGTGAATGTCTTCGATATGTGGCCTCTTTCATTTGGCTCATGTCCTTTCAACTCAATACAAAACAAGTGGCCTTAGTGTTGGATATGTTAAAGTAAGTAAGGCCTGCCAAAAAGTCCTTATGGTGTGAGATTTCACTTTTGGAACAAAGACTTGTTCAGGGGATGTGGCTAAGATGGATGAATGCTGGGACTGTATTTACTTATTATGCAGTTATGTATTCTACTATTTGCTATCATGTAAGGAACACCTACATTTATGCATGGAACCTACCATATTTTTCGCTTTATAAGACGCACCTGATTATAAGACACACCCCCAAATTTGGTGAAGGAAAAGAGAATTTTTTTTTTTTAATGTTAAATGGGGTCCATCTTATAATGCCAGTGTCCGTCTAACAAATCATATAGGGTATATGTCCCTCATAGCCCCCCATCCTAAAATTAGCCCCCCTTAATCTGGATATGGCCCCCTTATATTGAATATAGCCCCCTTGTGCTGGGACACGTCCCCCTGTGCTGCCCATGGCCCCTATATATGGCACACCTCCCCTGTGTTTGATATGGCCCCCATGTGTGCTGCCCATGGCCACTATAGATGGCACATCTCCCCTGTGTTAGATATGGCCCCCATGTGTGCTGCCCATGGCCACTATAGATGGCACATCTCCCCTGTGTTAGATATGCCCCCCATCTGTGCTGCCCATGGCCACTATAGATGGCACATCTCCCCTGTGTTAGATATGGCCCCCATGTGTGCTGCCCATGGCCACTATAGATGGCACATCTCCCCTGTGTTAGATATGCCCCCCATGTGTGCTGTCCATGGCCACTATAGATGGCACATCTCCTCTATGTTAGATATGGCCCCCATGTGTGCTGCCCATGGCCACTATAGATGGCACATCTCCCCTGTGTTAGATATGCCCCCCATCTGTGCTGCCCATGGCCACTATAGATGGCACATCTCCCCTGTGTTAGATATGGCCCCCATGTGTGCTGCCCATGGCCACTATAGATGGCACATCTCCTCTGTTAGATATGGCCCCCATGTGTGCTGCCCATGGCCACTATAGATGGCACATCTCCTCTATGTTAGATATGCCCCCCATGTGTGCTGCCCATGGCCACTATAGATGGCACATCTCCTCTATGTTAGATATGGCCCCCATGTGTGCTGCCCATGGCCACTATAGATGGCACATCTCCCCTGTGTTAGATATGCCCCCCATGCTGCTGCCCATAATAAAATAAAACACTCTTTCCTTACCTTCTCAGCGCTGTCCCTCCATGTCTCCCACCTCGCAGTTGAGCTCCGGCTTCCTTACTTCTTGGTTCTTGCTGCTGGTCATGTGATCAGCACAGCAGAGTGATATCATCTCTGCTTGCCTTATCACAGACAACAGCAGCAGGAGACCGGGGGATCAGCACTGAGGAGGTGAGTAAAGCTTTTTTTATTTTACTATGGGCAGCAGCACGGGGGCCATATCTAACACAGGGGGGATCATGTGCGATCAAAGGAGGGCACAGGCAGATATAATATGCCCCACTGCCCCAGCCCCTCAGCGTGATGTAGTTTCAGCACCACACTGCTGGACAGCGACTGTGTATATTATATGAGCGGGAGCAGGAGATCTAACGCTGCCGCCCGCAGCTGTCACCTGCCCCCAGCACGGCTGAAGAACGGACACTGCAGTATATATATATATGTACACCCCCCTGTATATTCGGTTTATAAGACGCACCCCCTACTTTCTACTTTGGGGGAACAAAAGTGCGTCTTATAAAGCGAAAAATACGGTATACCTATATTTCTGAGGACTATAAAAGATTTGATTCTCATTAGAGAGATTTGGAAATCTCATGCCTGTGTATTTCTTTAATTCTCCCCGGCGACATAAAATGAATCCCAGAAACTTTTAATTGGAGTAAGAACTACTTCAATAGATAGACATTCCTGAGTCCAAGGCATTGTCCATGACTCCAGTGCTAATGTCAAACTACAGACATTCACATAAAAGTTCTCTTTAGAGGAGTTGAAACCGCTGGTATAATTTTTGGCCTACAATTTTTCTTTGCTTAGCAATAGAGAAAAGATGCAAGGTGAAACTACTGTCCAGGCTATTCTGTGTCCTACAGTGGTGATGACCTGCTGTGCGTATTACTATTTGGAGCAATTCATGGCATAGTTTCATTCCCACTGGCCGCTCAGAATGAAAATACAGGACTAAAATTAGGAGAAATCAAGATGTCCAGCAATCACATCCAGGTTATATTAAAAATAAAAATTCTTTATTTTAATCCATATTAAAATAAATTAGTCCATCCGGGAATTAAAAGAAAAAATCCATTGACCAATAGAGTACTCTATTGTTCAATGGATTTTTTCTTTTAATTCCCGGTTGGACTAACAAATTTTAATATGGATTAAAAGAAAGAATTTTATTTTCAATATAACCTGGACGTGATTGCTGGACATCTTGCTTTCTCCTGCCCTGTGGATGTTCACCGACTCCTCTTTGCCCGTGCACCGTTTGGTTTGGGAGGTCTCCATATGAATTGGGTGACCTGGACTTTTTTCTATTATATTTCTAGGACTAGAATTACCGTATTTTTCCGCTTTATAAGACGCACCGGATTATAAGACGCACCCCAAACTTAGACATAAAAAAGGTAAAAAAAAGAAAAATGGGGTCCATCTTATAATCCGGTGTTCTCTTACCGGAGGGGGGCAGCAGTGGTGGTGAAGCGGGGTCACAGGAGGCAGCGGATTTGCTGGCAGGCACGGCGGGTCAGTGGCAGTGGCGTCCGGGGTGGCAGGAGCCGGGGGATCCATGGTGGTAGGAGCCGCGGGGCCCGTGGTGGTGGTGGCGGCAGCAGCAGCGTCGGCGACGGCGGATGAGTCATGCAGCAGGCCGCTGCAGTGAGTGTCCCAGTGTCCGCCTTCCCGGTTCAAATAATGGCGCCTGCGCAGATGGAGCTCTCATCCAAGAGCTCCATCTGCGCACGCGCCCGCTGCCACCATTTGAAACTGGGACCGCGGACAAACTGGGTAAGTTGCTGCACAGCCGCCCGCCCCGCAAGCACAGAGTGGCAGCCAGCAGGCTGGCCGCCCACCCTGCGTGCAAGCGGCCGGGTACCTGTGCTTGTGTGCGGGCGGCAGCCATCTGCCGCCCGCACAGGCACCCGTCCGCTGCCTGCACATAGCACCCGGCCGCTACCCGCACACAACACCCGGCCGCTACCCGCGCACAACACCCGGCCGCTGCCCGCACACAGCCGCCGCCTGCACACAGCCGCCGACCGCCGCCTGCACACAGCCGCCGCCCGCACACAGCCGCCGACCGCCGCCTGCACACAGCACCCGGCCGCCGACCGCCGCCTGGACACAGCCGCCGCCCGCACACAGCACCCGGCCGCCGACCGCCGCCTGGACACAGCCGCCACCTGCACGCAGCACCCGGCCGCCGACCGCCGCCTGGACACAGCCGCCGCCCGCACACAGCACCCGGCCGCCGACCGCCACCTGCACACAGCACACAGCCGCCGACCGCCGCCTGCACACAGCACACAGCTGCCGACCGCCGCCCGCACACAGCCGCCGACCGCCGCCTGCACACAGCACCCGGCCGCCGACCGCTGCCTGGACAAAGCCGCCGCCCACACACAGCACCCGGCCGCCGACCGCCGCCTGGCCACAGCCGCCGCCCGCACACAGCACCCGGCCGCCGACCGCCGCCTGCACACAGCACACAGCCGCCAGCCGCCGCGCACCCACAGCACCCGGCCGCTGCCCGCACACAGACGCCGACCGCCGCCCGCACACAGCACCCGGCTGCCGGCCGCACACAGCACCCGGCTGCCGCCCGCACACAGCCACGGGTACCCGGCTGCCACCGCACGCAAGCACAGGTACCCGGCCGCTTGAACGCAGCCACAGGCACCCGGCCGCCCGATCACCGCACAGACAGGACCCCCAGGTACTGCTATATTCGCTTTATAAGACGCACCCCCCATTTTCCTCTCAAATTTTTGGGAGGAAAAGTGCGTCTTATAAAGCGAAAAATACGGTAGGTATGACCTGGTCAGTTTTGGAAATAAGACCAGAATAAGAAAATAAACATTCATCCGAAAAAATTGTTGTGACATATGTTTAACACTAGAACTACTGGACTCGTGACACCTATATAGAAATACATGGTGCAAAGTAGTCAAAATGACTACCTCAGTAGTTCTAGTGTTAAGGACTATGTTTATTTTCGAAACGCATAGGTAAACTCTCATATTTTTATAGTACTGGGAATGTCCTCTATTATTTGAATCTGCAATAACATTTTTAAATATGTTTTATATGAAAAATGTCTGGCTTCTCGCTACCTTTTACACTTTTGTCATTACCTCCTGAATAGTAGCAAGCCGTTATTGCAGTTGCCAAATGCAATTTTAGAGAATTTTTGTGTGTTCTTCATAGGTGGTTCTAACTTCTGACCAGAAGGAAGACATTTATTATTACATTTGCCCCAAGTTCCAGTCATTTTACAAATCACTGTCTAAAAATTAGACTGTTTTGTTAAATCTGCTCCAATATATTTTGGGTCTATGTTCATATTCCATTGATAGTCTCCGTTGAACACAAGTACATGGAAAATCTTCTGTCGTGTCAATTAAACGGAGGTTGCGATTGAAGCCTGGGAAAGCTTCCGTTGTGTCCATTAAATGGATGTTGCAATGGAAGCCTAAAGGGGGTTGTACACGCAGCGATATCGCTAGCGATATTGCTGGTGAAAGCACTCACCCCCGTCCTTTGTGCGTCACGGGCAAATCACTGCTCGTGGTGCACAAAATCGTTAGGAGCTGTCACACGTACTTACCTGCCTAGCGACGTCGCTGTGGCCGGCGAACCGCCTCCTTTCTAAGGGGGCGGTGCGTTCGACGTCAAGCGGCGTCACTAAGTGGCCGCCCAATAGAAGCGGAGGGGTGGAGATGAGCTTCTGTAACATCTCGCCCACCTCCTTCCTTCCTCATTGCCGGCGGCCGCAGGTAAGCTGTAGTTCATCGTTCCCGGGGTATCACACGTCGCGATGTGTGCTGCCGAGGGAACGACGAACAACTTGCGTCCTCAACACTCAACCATTTTTTGGAAATGAACGTGTCAACGATCAACAATAAGGTGAGTATTTTTGATCGTTAATGGCCGGTCGTTGGTGTCACACGCAACGACGTCGCTAAGGATGCCGGATGTGCGTCACGGAATCCGTGACCCCGGCGATATATCGTTAGATACGTCGTTGCGTGTAACGGGGTTTTAACACTGGAATTGGCAACCATAGACCAATACAGAATCTACAGAACATATGCATTGTCAGTTTTTTCTTGATGTATCTTTTAAATAGATGCCATCATACCATACGACTGACAGATGCCTTACGACCTTACATACTATATATTATGTCAAAGTTGGCCAAACCCGTAATTTTGAAAGGACCGGCCAACCATCTGATGAGCATCGGGGCCACCCAACTCTGCCACATCCATCTGTCATGAAAGAGAAGTATCAGGCACTTGGAATTTCAAAGCCGATCCTTTTTTTTTTCAGCAGAGATAAGTGTCTGCTAGAGTTGTCTAGAGGCGGCTTTCTCCAATCAACTTATTGAGAACTTGAGTTCTCTATTATAACATAAGACGTCTCATTTATTTCCCTATTACACAGATATTTCTCTCTAGTTCTATGTTTGATATGGTGTAACCTTTGTATCCCATCGGTCTCAAAGTGATATAACCTCATCAGCTCATTCCAGTGATGCAGATGGCATGGAAGAGCTAAGATTCACATTTTTCTCTTCTCATAAATTCACTTTATTTCCAAGTCTCTGACAATGGTAAATAATTAGAATAATTGAGAATGTATTCTCCTCGCGAGCGAGTCCATTTTTCTTGAAGCTTGTAATTGACTTTCATATTTATTTCAGCATGGGATTTATTAGCAGACAGAGGAAGAATTATTTTCTGTTAGGTAAATATAACATTTGTTAGACATAATTCTCTTTGGGGAAGATTTTTCCCTCATCATGAATTACTAAATATATAACTCCGCCACATAAAACAGGAAGGGAGAGAACAAAGAGGACCCGACCTTGGCTTCTGCAAGGTTCTACTGATTGAAAGACAGGGGAAATGCAATTACCGAATAACAGCAACTGCTGAGATTTCCTCATCTACACAAGAAATCATCAAAGCCCGAACACAAACAACACAAAGGACACTAGTGAATTGGTCTACGAGTTCTAAGGTTAAAGAACTGGTCAGACCCACAAATACTTTTACCATATTTTCCAAATGAAGCTCAATTTGTGGAAAAATTGCACCATAAGTAAATCTGTACATGTTTTTCAAGGGTTTTTTGGAGTAGAAACTGAGCAGAAATTATATGTAAATTTTCATAATCCTCCTCGAAATCCCCAAATTCTTCAAAAACCTTCTGTTTCCGCTCAGTTTCTGCTCCGAAAAGTAGGCAAAAAGACTTGGTGGGCAGATACATGGTCATGGCTCAGAGGCTAAACAGCAGCCTATGGATATCTGCACAGGGCTCCATGTGCTGGCTTCAACAGGTGCCGTATGCTTCCTTAAAGCAACACTGCTAGGTGAGAATTCCATCCACAAAGCATCCGGTGCATGCCACTTGGAATAAACTATAGTACCGTAAATGTATCAAACCATTCCACGCCCTGCCCCTTACACTGGACTCTATCTGCATCTTTGAAGAGTAGCGTCAGCACCAGAGAAAGTTAAAAATGATGTTGTATGAATGTCGTGTTCCATAATTGGTGACTTTGTTACTCCAGTTTCTGGGGTGATCACAATAACAAATGTCATCTATTAAGTTGAAAAATGATGCTGAGTTCACTGTATAGCTATGTTCACACAATTTTTCACTATAGTTTTTTGGAGCAGATTCTTTCCCAAATCCTCCTCAAAAACAACTTTAAAAAATGCTTTCTATGGGATATTCACTTTGTTGTTCATATATTGTGGAAAAAGGGCAGGACACTTCTTTGAAGCAGAGCCTCAAGAGATCTGTTCTATGCTACCCATTGTCAAATGGAAAGACTGCTAAAACTTCTTCAAAATTGATTCATGTAATGCTTCAGACAAAAAAAAAAAACTTGACAAAACCTCCCCCAAAAAAAAGAAAAAGTCATTTTTGAATACTTCAAAAAACTGTTGTGAACATAACCAAGCCAGTGTTCTCTTACTTCAATTCCCACTTCGATTCTTATGAATTTCCGGGATGAGGTAGAATGTCACATTTGGGGGGAGAATAGGCAGGGCGAAACGTGCATGTCGGTGTGGAGGGATGTTGCACCATCTACTTCATTAACAGCTAGTTGATTATTCACAGGTGATGTCGGTTTTACCATGGCCATTTCTACATATGAATATATATATGAAAAATTTGACAATTTCACCATTCCTATACAGTTGTTACTGCATTGCTATATTTAAAGGGAACCTGTTGCCAAATTTGGCCCCTATAAGCTGCGGCCACCACCAGTGAGCCCTTATGCACAGCATTCTAGAATACTGTATATAAGAGCCCAGGCCACTCTGTATAACATAAAAAAACACCTTTATTATACTCACCTTGTGGGTGGTCCTGTACGATGGGTGTCGCTGCTGTCCAGTCAGGTGCCTCCTCTTTGGTGCGATTGCCATCCTCTTTCTACCCAGTCCATGGGTGAGGATATCATCTCTTATGCCCCAATACGCTACATAACGATGAAGATCCTGGCTGGGTGTGTGGAGTTGTATTATGGAGGCGTTATGCCCTTGATGGCTATACAATGCCGATGGCTTCAGCTGGCCAGGATCAGATGTTGTAGAACTCAATGAGGAAGACCACCAGTTCTTTATTAGCAATGTTTTACTGAACATACATTTGACCAGTTAGTGAAAACCATATCTCCAACCCATAGTTTTGCGTCCTATCTTCCTCTCAAAGGAACTGATTTGGCAATATGTGCGAACTTAGCTTCTAGCTTGCTGACGCTTAATGAACTCCTGCAAGGGCATTCACTTTGTCTAACGTTTCTGTACCATCCTGGCCCATCACCTTAATGAGTTATAATCTCTAGGCCACACTGCTAGGCGTCCTGTCCCAGGACCCGTCACCAGACGTTCACTCTGTATCTCGGTAAACTCTCTCTCGATCCACTGGATCTCGCTATCCTCTGTCTCGGTCTGTGTTCATTCTACGGACACCCACATCATGCGACTCTACTCATTAAATAGGCCTTAGGTCTGTCACTACTGCACACTGGGCTTTATCTGCTCTCCTGACAGGAAACTGTCACTGTTGCCTAACTTTAGCCCCTCTCACTTTGGGGAAATCTCAACATAATTCTATATTACCTTATGGTTAAATAAAATATACTTTAACATTATTAACACGTCACAGTTCACATTACATATTTTAACCATACTGATGTCTTCAAGGGGGAACATGGGCAATATGTCTATCTTCTTACATTTCCCCCTCATTTAACAATCGTCATCCTCGACCATCCAGAAAATCTGAAAGATACCAAACAAACCACCACACACACATAAAATCAACCTACTTAAAGTCCTCTTATCTTTTTTCTTTGGAGCACAGATCCTCCGGTCCTACTTGCTTTATAACCCTGGAACGGCAACTGTCAATGTCCATTTTTGTCTTTAACTCTGCAACAGACCCTGCTGTCAATTTTGGTCCCATCTTATAAGAGCCCTCGAGCCAGCAACACAGCATTGTCCATCCCGTTTAAGGGTAGGCCTTCTCGTCACCAGCAGAGCCCATTGCCACATCAGTCCTTAAGATGGGGACACGGTCCTTTCCTCTACTCCTCTTCACAAAACAGGCACACAACCCTTTAGGGGCAAAGTCCATCCTAGATTGGGCCCAGTCCTTAGTGAAGGGCGTATATACCCTTTCATGTCTGCAATATCCTTCAGTCCAGCAGGGGGATGCAAATTGTGTGCAACAAAACTGTAAAGGGGGTAAAACAATCTCTAGAAATCTGTGACTACAACATGGAGGAGTCCTGGATATATGGTTCTTAGACCCTCTGAATTATGGCCTAAGAAGGATTTCAAGCTGTCCTGCTTGATGGGTGCAATAAGCACAATAAAGCCTTTCCATTATCCGACTCCATCTTGCTTCTCTCCTAGCCACACTCAGACCCAGGTTTTCGTTCTGGTCTGTTATGATCCGGAACCATGGAAGACCGCCATAACTCATTGGTAAAAGGTGACAAGAGCATTGGCAACTAATCTGGCCGCCATCCCCTTACTAACCATCAACACTAAAAGTAGCCGAGGGGTGAACTAACATCTTGTGCACCGCAAACCCAGCCGGAGAACTAGCTATCCTAAAGGAAGGAAAGATGAATAACTCTCTACCTCAGAATATAGATAAAGAATAGCAAGCCCCCCACATTCAAAGACTGCGATGATATAGGAAAACACAATACACAGATAGATGATAGGATTAGCAAAAGGTGAGGCCCCCACTGACTAAAATAGGAAAGGACAGGAAAGGGGCTGATTGTGGCCAGAGAAAAACCCTGCAAAATTACAAATTCCTGATAGTACAAAAGGGCCCTCAGATTGCACTATCTGCACTCCGTCCTATACCAGGCGCTTTTGTCATACCAATGAACAGAAAACAAGAATCATTACAAATTCAAAAAGCCACAAACACATGGACTTATAGGAGCTATACTCCAAACAAAACTGCAGGGAGTTTCCCAGCTAAGCAACTGAGAGGGAAAATCCCTGCATGCAAATAAACTGAAAACAACCACAGCAAATGACAAACTCAGATAAGAGTAAAAGAACCAAACAACAAATAAAGAGCAAAGCACTTATCTAGGGTAGATGTGGTGTGGAGCAGAATGAAGCAGGCTGGTGAACAAAGAACAACTGACATCCGGCATAGCCTGCTATCAGACCAGGATTTAAATAAGCAGAGAGTTAGCAATGGAAACGCCCATTGCTCAACACACCTGGTCTATGTCCAAACCATTCCTGGTCACAAGAGGGAGCCTTCCAGCAGCCAAAGCATAACTGACATTCACAACAGTAACCCCCCTTGAGGAGGGGTCACCGAACCCTCACCAACGCCACCGGGTCGCTTGGGATGAGCATGATGGAAGGCGCGAACAAACCTGTAAGCATGAATGTCAGAAGCCACAACCCAAGAGTTATCCTCCTTCCCATAACCCTTCCATTTCACAAGGTACTGAAGCTGACGCCTACTGTGACGGGAATCCAGAATTTTTTCAACCTCATACTCCAGATCCCCTTGTACCAAAACAGGGTCAGGAGGCACTGCTGCAGGAATTGTTGGCTCCACATGTTTCTTCAACAAAGATTTATGGAAGACATTGTGAATCTTAAATGACACAGGCAGAGTCAAACGGAAAAATACAGGGTTGATAATCTCCGAAATCTTATAAGGGCCAATAAATCTGGGCTTAAATTTAGGAGATGGAACTCTCATAGGAATATTTTTAGAGGACAACCACACCATATCCTCCACTTTAAACCGGGGGCCAACAGTCCGACGCCGGTTGGCAAACTTTTGAGCAGTTTCTTGGGACTGAAACAATTTATCCACTACCTGCCCCCAAATCTGCTGCATTCTGTTTACCACCGAATCCACCCCTGGACAGTCAGACGCCTCAAGCTGCCCCGAGAGGAACCTAGGGTGATACCCAAAATTGCAGAAAAAGGGGGACACCAATGTGGTAGAGCTAACTCTATTGTTAAGGGCACATTCAGCCAAAGGCAAAAACGAAACCCAGTCATCCTAATCCGCAGAAACAAAACACCGTAAATAGGTCTCCAGGGTCTGGTTAGCCCTTTCAGTCTGGCCGTTGGTCTGAGGATGAAACGCCGAGGAGAAAGACAGCTGAACACCCAATTTGGAGCAAAAATCCTCCAAAACCTGGATACAAACTGCACCCCTCTGTCAGAAACAATGTTTTCGGGAATACCATGCAAACGAACAACATGTTGGAAAAACAAAGGCACCAACTCTGATGAAGACGGCAACTTAGATAGGGGAACCAAGTGGACCATCTTGGAAAATCTATCACAGATCACCAAAATCACAGTCATTTTCTGAGAGACGGGAAGCTCTGAAATAAAATCCATAGAGATGTGCGTCCAAGGTTTCTTAGGTACCGGCAAAGGCAATAATAGCCCACTAGAACGTGAACAACAGGGCTTAGACCTAGAACAAACTCCACATGACTGCACAAAATGACGGACATCCCGGGACAGGGAAGGCCACCAAAAAGAGCGGCTCACAAGATCCATAGTACCAAAAATGCCAGGATGACCCGCCAAAACAGAGCAATGAACCTCAGAGACAACTCGGTCTCTCCATTGGTCCGGTACAAACAGTTTCCCTGTAGGACATCTCTCAGGTTTATCCCTCTGAAATTCCGCCAGTGCCAACCGCAGATCAGGCGAAATGGCCGAGAAAACTATACCATCATTCAAGATAGTAGACGGCTCGACAACCTCCAAAGAGTCAGCGCAGAAACTCCTGGAAAGGGCATCGGCCTTAACATTCTTGGTGCCCGGCAAAAAAGAGACCACAAAATTAAACCGGGTAAAAAACAAAGCCCACCTGGCCTGCCGAGGATTCAACCTCTTGGCCAATTCCAGATAGGTAAGATTCTTGTGGTCCGTAAGCACCACAACTTGATGTCTAGCCCCCACCAACCAATGCCTCCACTCTTCAAATGCCCACTTCATAGCCATTAATTCCCAGTTTCCCACATCATAATTCCGTTCAGAAGGAGCAAACTTCCGAGAGAAAAAAGGCACAGGGCTTAAGTTTAACCGAAGTAGCGTCTCGTTAAGACAGAACAGCTCTTGCTCCAATCTCTGAGGCATCGATCTCAACTTGAAATGGGTGAGACACATCAGGTTGCTGCAGGACTGGGGCAGAAGTGAATCGCCTTTTAAGCTCCTGGAAAGCCACAATCGCCTCTGGGGTCCAATGCTCAGCATCAGCTCCCTTTCTTGTCAAATCTGTCAGAGGTTTGACAATGGCAGAAAAATTGGCTATAAATTTACGGTAAAAATTAGCAAACCCCAAAAACTGCTGCAGGGATTTTAGAGAAGTTGGTTGCACCCAGTCGTAAATAGCCTGAACCTTAACCGGGTCCATTTCCATAGCGGAGGGAGACAAGATGAAGCCCAAAAAGGAAATCCTTTGCACTCCAAAGAGGCACTTTGACCCCTTAACGTACAGTGCATGATCCTTAAGTATCTGAAAAACAACCTGTACTTGCCCAACATGAGTGTCCCAATCATCAGAAAAAATCAAGATGTCATCCAAATACACAATCAAAAATTTACCAATAAGGTCCCGAAAAATATCATTCATGAAGGCCTGGAAGATGGAGGGTGCATTAGTGAGCCCAAAAGGCATCACTAGGTACTCAAAAAGCCCCTCAGGAGTATTAAAAGCCGTCTTCCATTCATCACCCTCCTTAATACGGATGAGATTATACGCACCCTTGAGATCCAGTTTCGTAAACCATTTGGCGCCCTTCACTCTAGAGAAAAGATCAGACATCAGAGGCAAATGGTACTGATATTTGACCGTAATTTTATTAAGAAGACGGTAATCAATACAAGGCCTCAACGACCCATCTTTCTTAGCAACAAAGAAGAAGCCAGCACCCAAAGGAGAAGATGAGGGCCGAATGTGCCCCTTCTCCAATGATTCCCTGATGTATGACCGCATGGCATCATGTTCGGGCACATACAAGTTGAAAATCCGCCCCTTGGGAAATTTACAACCCGGCACCAGCTCAATGGCACAGTCACAGTCCCGGTGTGGGGGCAGAGAATCAGATTCCTGGTCATTAAATACATCACGGAAATCAGACAAGAAGGCCGGAACATCAACTGCCTGAGCAGACGTGGACGACACGGAAAGGTCCTGATGCAAACCTTGACAACGCCAACTAGCTACCGACAAGGATCTCCAGTCAAGAACTGGATTATGGTTCTGCAACGACGGAAATCCCAGTAGCAAGGTATCCTGTAGATTATGCAATACTAAAAATGTAGAAGTTTTCTGATGCGCTGGTGCAACTCTCATAGGCACCTGGGTCCAAAATTGGGGTTTATTTTCTGCCAAAGGAGTAGCATCAATGCCCCTTAAAGGAATAGGAGTTTGCAAAGGAACCATGGGGAAACCACAATCCCTAGCAAACGCAAAATCCATCAAATTGAGCGCTGCCCCTGAGTCCACAAAGGCAAATGCAGAAAAGGAAGACAATGAGCAAATCAATGTGACAGACAAAAGAAACTTTGGTTGCAAAGAATCCACAGTAACAAAAGTAGCCAATCTCCTTTCACATTTAGGGCAGACAGAGATGTTATGAGAAGCGTCTCCACAATAGAAGCACAGTCTATTCTTCCGTCTGAACCCCTGCCGACTAGCATTAGAAAGGACCCTATCACACTCCATAGGCTCCCAAGGCTATTCCATAGGCACAAAACCAGCAGGTATCTTCCTGCGCTCACGTAACCACCTATCAATCTGAATGGCCAACGTCATAGAGGCATCAAGACCAGAAGGGACGGGAAATCCTACCATTACATCCTTCACAGTATCAGCAAAACCCTTCCGAAAAAGAGCCGCAAGCGCATCATCATTCCATTTGGTAAGAACCGCCCACTTCCGAAATTTCTGACAAACCATTTCTGCAGAATCCAAACTCTGAGTTAAGGACAACAAGACTTTTTCTGCTTGGTCCACAATATTGGGTTCGTCATATAATAAACCCAAGGCCTGAAAAAAGGAGTCCACATCACTGAGGATCGGATCATCAGACGCTAAAGAGAAAGCCCAGTCCTGAGGGTCACCACGCAGTAAGGAGATGACAATCTTAACCTGCTGTACGGGATTCCCTGAGGACTTAGGGCGCAGGTCAAAAAATAATTTACAATTATTTTTGAAGCTCAAAAATTTTGACCTATCTCAGGAAAAAAATTCAGGAACGGGAATCTTAGGCTCTGCAAGGGGAGTCTGTGCAAGATAAGACTCTATACGACGAACCTTAGCATCAAGATGAGCAACACAGTCACCCAATTCATCCATGCTAGAAAAAATAATCTTCCACAAAACCCAAAGAAGAGGAAAAACACCCAAAAAAAAAAATTTCAGCAGACCTTTTTTTTTTTTCCCTTCTTAAGAGTACCCTTTAAATTTGTTGGCCGGATGTACTGTTATGATCCAGAACCATGGAAGACCACCATAACTCATTGGTAAAAGGTGACAAGAGCATTGGCAACTAATCTGGCCGCCATCCCCTTACTAACCATCAACACTAGAAGTAGCCGAGGGGTGAACTAACATCCTGTGCACCGCGAACCCAGCCGGAGAACTAGCTATCCTAAAGGAAGGAAAGATGAATAACTCTCTGCCTCAGAAAATAAAGAATAGCAAGCCCCCCACATTCAAAGACTGGGGTGATATAGGAAAACACAATACACAGATAGATGATAGGATTAGCAAAAGGTGAGGCCCCCACTGACTAAAATAGGAAAGGACAGGAAAGGGGCTGATGGTGGCCAGAGAAAAACCCTGCAAAATTACAAATTCCTGATAGTACAAAAAGGCCCTCAGATCGCATGATCTGCACTCCGTTTTATACCAGGCGCTCTTGTCATACCAATGAACAGAAAACAAGAATCATTACAAATTCAAAAAGCCACAAACACATGGACTTATAGGAGCTATACTCCAAACAAAACTGCAGGGAGTTTCCCAGCTAAGCAACTGAGAGGGAAAATCCCTGCATGCAAATAAACTGAAAACAACCACAGCAAATGACAAACTCAGATAAGAGTAAAAGAACCAAACAACAAATAAAGAGCAAAGCACGTATCTAGGGTAGATGTGGTGTGGAGCAGAATGAAGCAGGCTGGTGAACAAAGAACAACTGACATCCGGCATAGCCTGCTATCAGACCAGGATTTAAATAAGCAGAGAGTTAGCAATGGAAACGCCCATTGCTCAACACACCTGGTCTATGTCCAAACCATTCCTGGCCACAAGAGGGAGCCTCCCAGCAGCCAAAGCATAACTGACATTCACAACAGGTCTGTATATAAACTTCTAAATACATACTATGGGCCACTTACATCATGGCTGGGTTGGCTGCTACCTCCAGCAGTTCTGTGGTCCCCACTTCCTCTAAGGAACACCTGGAAACTCCATACAGTCTTCATCATTTCTCCCACGAGCCTTCGAGCCTGGGGGTGTAAAGACACTGAGAACAGGCACCTCTGCTTGAGGCTGTACTGTTGCAGGCGATTTTCCTGTCTCTGGTCTTGTCCTCACCTGAGAAACAGCTACAGCAAACTATCCTCGCGGCCTGTCTTCTTTAAGGAATTGGATCCACTCTCCAGGCTGCAGGCTTAGGCCATGATGGACTGAACTGACGTTTACATATTAATGCATGTCATAGTTCACATTACACATTTTAACTATACTGATGTCTTCAAGAGGGAATGTGGGCAATATGTCCATCTTCTTACAGGTATGTGCTGGCAATATGCTTATTTCCAGCTGCCAATTGTGTGTGTTTTGTGCTCTCTGTTGACTTGCCTGATACAACATCCTACTGGCAAAGGTCTCACACTTGACCAATTCCTAACTCTATATGTATCTAGGGCTGAGAGGGCATGCCAAAAGATAGGCATTCAGTAAAATAGGTTGTACCCTGCCTGCTTCAATTTTTCAACAGAGATCTTCTAGTCTTAATACTGGCTTTTGGTTTACTGGTCAAGTAGCCTCCCTATGAAGTATTTTTTTTTAGTCTCCCCACCCGCCAGCACTTCTTTGAGGAATTAATTGGGAATCAGTGACTGGCTCATTTTATTATGAGTTGTCTAGAAATGCTTTCTAATGGGAGCCTGTGAGAATGATGTTAATGCTGAAACTAATACTATAAATGCACTAGAACAACAAAAAAGTAGTAATCCAATGTGCCAGAGCTAAGAGACTAAGGTAACACTAGGTACAGGGAAGTACCAAGCGCACAGCGAAAGGGAAGTAAAACCCTGTGTCTAGAGAAAGGGAAGATGGTGACCCCTGACCAAACCTACTGCTGGTCCCTGGGGTCCCTCACCACCCTAGATAGGTTCTGCACATATGCGCTGAGCCGGATACCTGACTCTAGGTATCCCTAGTGCTGGGCCCTAAATAGGAAATGGATGGGATGAGCTCTTCGTCAACCCCACTAAACAACTATAGAAGACACAAGGAGTACACATGGGGGAAAAAGCATGAACTACTTATCATTAGAGATGAGCGATGTTCGAGGTTCGCCAATTTCATGTTCGAGTGATTTTGGGGGGGGGTGTTCGAGTCATTCAACGAACTCGAACGATTTGCTAAAAGTTCGGCAGTTCGAGTTACGTTTGAGAACGGATCGATCACCAAAAGCCTGGCTTTTCACAGTAAGCATGTGCGCACCTTGCGTATCTTCATGCGTCCTGCGTCCTCAGCACAATCCCTCTCTCTTTCCTACTCACCGATCACGGGCGTCTTGCTGCACGGCTGTCACAAATCTCAAAAAAATGCGGTTCCCCCATATTTCATACCAGCCAAGATAAAGCCACACGGCTGGAGGCTAGTATTGTCAGGATGGAGAGCCCACCACCCTAACAATATCACCCAGCAGCCACCCGGAATTGCCACATCCATTAGATGCGGCAGTCCCGGGACACTACCCAGCTCATCCCGAATTGCCCTGGTGCGGTGGCAATCGGGGTAATAAAGAGTTAATCATCGCAGGCGTCTCCCCAAGACATCTTCCATGATTAAACTGTAAGTGAAAGTAAATAAACACACACAGCGAAAAATACTTTATTTGGAATAAAAGACAAAAAAACACCCTCTTTCACCATTTTATTAAAATCCCCAAATACCCCTCCAGGTCCGAAGTAATCCACACGACACTGTCAGCTCTGCTACATGAAGATGACAGGGAGCACCGTAGAACATGATCACTGTGTCCTCTCCACGTAGCACCTGAAGTGAATCGCGCTGTCAGCGGAGACTTCAGTTTGCAATGCAGACGTCAAGATTACCAAATCTGCCTATGTTTCTCATTAGAGCCAGTGGCTGAATGGTTATAGCTCTTGCCTAAGAAGCAATAGTTCACAAGTTCAAGTCCTGGCCGTCCCAGGAAAGAATTTAATTTATTTTAAATAATTATTATTTATGTATAATTATAATTTAATTTAATTATGCACTGAGGGGAGGATGATGGTGGTTGTAGTGCCTGCGTGTGTGCGGTACTGCCGGTATTTGCCCGCCCATCCGCCCGCCCGTCCACCCGTCCATCTGTTCATCCGCCCGTCCATCTGCCCATCCGCTCGTACATCCATCCATCCTTGCAGCTGAACAATCTGCTTCTAGATTCTCTACTGCAGTATAGAGCTAAAGATTACCAAATCTGGCTATGTTTCTTATTAGAGCCAGTGGCTCAATGGTTAGAGCTCTCGCTTAAGAAGCATTAGTTCACGAGTTCAAGTCCCTGCCGCCCCAGTAAAGAATTTAATTAATTTTAAATTATAATTATTATTTATTTATAATTATAATTTAATTATGCACTGAGGGGAGGAGCCGGACATCAGCTGTGAGCCGTGGGACGCACTTCTAAAATCGGAGCAGTTCACGGAATGAGGCTGCATTGCTCTCTCCTCTCTTTTTCTCTCTTTTTCTCTCTCTCTCTCCCCTCTCTCTTTTTCTCTCTTTCGCTCTTTCCCCTCTCTCTTTTTCTCTCTTTCTCTCTCTCTTTCTCTCTCTTTTTCTCTCTTTCTCTCTCTCTCTCTCCCCTCTCTCGTTTTCTCTCTTTCTCTCTCTCTTTTTCTCTCTTTCTCTCTCTCTCTTTCCCTCTCTCTCTCCCCTCTCTCTTTTTCTCTCTTTCTCTCTCTCTTTTTTTCTCTCTCTTTCTCAGTCTCTCTTTTTCTCTTTTTCCCTCTCTCTCTCTCCTCTCTCCTCTCTCTCTCTCTCTTTTCTTCCTCTCTTTTCTCTCTATTCTCTCTCTTGCCTCTCTCTTCTCCTCTCTCTCTCCTCTTCTCTCCTCTTCTCTCTCTCTTCTCTCTCATCTCTCTCTCTTCTCTCATCTCTTCTCTCTCTTCTCTCTCCCCCTCTCTTCTCCCCCTCTCTCTCCTCTCTCTTTTCTCTCTCTCCTCTCTCTTCTCTCTCTCTCTCCTCTCTCCCTCTCTCTCCTCTCTCTCGTCTCTCTCTCCTCTCTCTCTTTTGTCTCTTCTCTCTCCTCTCTCTCTTCTCTCTCTCTCTTCTCTCTCCCTCTCTCTTCTCTTTTCTCTCTCTCTCTTCTCTCCTCTTCTCTCTCTCTCCCTTCCTCCTCTCTCTCTTCTCGCTCTCTCTTCTCTCTCTTCTCTTTTCTCTCTCTTTTCTCTTTTTTTCTCTCTCTTCATTCTCTCTCTTTTCTCTCTCTCTCTCAGAACTGGCGATGATCAGCTGATGCGGTCACCTGACGGAATCAGCTGACACTGTAAGTCGAGCGGTGAGACCGGCTTTTTACCGCCCGGCCGGCTAAACTATCAACTGATGCTGTCGGACAGGAGTCTGCACAGAAGTGTGTAGTTTGTTTGGTTTTTTTTTTGCACTGATGCATCATCTGATTGTATAAAAGCTGTTTATACAATCAGCTGCTGTGTCATGTGATTCAGGCCCTTGAACCTGACACATCATCTGATCGCTTTGCCTTCCAGCAAACTGATCAGATGATATTGGATCCGGATTGGACGGCGCGGGACCCTTGACCCAGGATTACTGCAGAGGGGGGATCTTTATTTCAATAAAGATGGAGTCACTAATTGTGTTGTGTTTTATTTCTAATAACAATATTTTTCTGTGTGTTGCGTTTTTTTTATTTGTACTAGAAATCCATGGTGGCCATGTCTAATATTGGCATGACACCATGAATTTCGGGCTTAGGGCTAGTTGATAATATACAGCTAGCCCTAACCCCATTATTACCCAGCGAGCCACCTGTCACCAGGGCAGTTGGAAGAGTTGGATACAGCGTCAGAAGATGGCGCTTCTATGAAAGCGCCATTTTCTGGAGCGGCTGCGGACTGCAATTCGCAGCAGGGGTGCCCAGAAAGCTTGGGCACCCTGAGCTGCGGATTCCAATCACCAGCTGCCTAGTTGTACCTGGCTGGACACAGAAATTGGGCGAAGCCCACGTCATTTTTTTTAAAACTTATTTCATGAAATTCATGAAATAATAAAAAAAAAAAAATGGCCATCCCTATATTTTTGGTTCCCAGCCAGGTACAAATAGGCAGCTGGGGGTTTGGGGCAGCCCGTAGCTGCCTGCTGTACCTGGCTAGCATACAAAAACATGACGAAGCCCACGTAATTTTTTTGGGGGGGGGGAAAAAAACTCCTGCATATAGTCCTGGATGGTGGAGTATGCTGAGCCTTGTAGTTCTGCAGCTGCTGTCTGTCTGTATGGAGGAGAGAAGACAGCAGCTGCAGAACTACAAGGCTCAGCATGATCCATTCACTAGTGTATGCAGTAGAGCAGACAGCAGCTGCAGAACTACAAGGCTCAGCATACTCCATACAGGACTGTATGCAGGAGTTTTTTGTCCACCAAAAAAATGACGTGGGTTTCGCCATATTTTTGTATGCTAGCCAGGTACAGCAGGCAGGTACGGCTGCCCCCAACCCCCAGCTGCCTATTTGTACCCGGCTGGGAACTAAAAAAATAGGGAAGCCCTTTTTTAAAATTATTTCATGAATCTCATGAAATAATTAAAAAAAAATCGGCATGAGCTTCGCCCCATTTTTGTGTCCAGCCAGGTACAACTAGGCAGCTGGAGATTGGAATCCGCAGCACAGGTTGGCCCAAGCTTTCTGGGCCCCTCTGCTGTGAATTGAAGTCCGCAGCCGCCCCAGAAAATGGCGCTTTCATAGAAGCACCATCATCTGGCACTGTATCCAACTCTTCCAGCCCTGAAGCCAGGTGGCTTGCTGGGTAATAATGGGTTAATACTAGCTTTGTTTTACTAGCTAGTATTAAGCCAGAGATTCTTAATGTCAGGCAAGTTTGACCTGGCCATTAAGAATCTCCAATAAAGGGTTAAAAAAAAGACACCACAGAGAAAAAATACTTTAATAGCAATAAATACACTATATATATATATATATATATATATATATATATAAATAGACACACTTAGAGACTGCATGTTTATTACTCCCTCTCATCCCTCCACGATCCATGGTCTTCTGTCTTCTTTCTCCTTCAACCCATGCAGCTCTGCTACATCAGACAGCACAGCATGGGAGGAAGAACGCTGCTGCTCCCATGCAGTCTAATCACTCAGTGAGTGAGCAGAAGCTGCATGCTGTAAGCGGTGACGTCACCGCTAACAGGCGGGTTGCTATAGCAACGGTGTTCTCCGTTATTGACCGGCTGTGGCATCCAGTCCTTGCATGTGGGCTGTAAAGTAGATAGGACCTAGCGTCACCTTAGACAGGTGCTCTGGGGTAATAATTGCAGACAGGTAAAAAAGTGAACCCCGGCACACTGTATAGTTTCCCACAAGAATGTGGGCTGACTCTTTAAAGAGTGCCCACATGCAGGAACGGAGAAGCCGACCATCTGCCAGAGCATTTCGCCGGTACATGGAGATGCTGGAATGATCACCGCGTACTGGAGAGATGCACTGACAGGACCTAGCATGATGTCTAGCCATGTGACCAGTCTGTAGCCAATGAGATAATAGATACGTGACTGGTCACATGGCTATTTTGACGTCATGATAGGTCCTATCATCAGCGCTGGTTACCGGGAGGACGCAGCGATTATCGGAAGGAAAAGTGGCGGGAGACAGAGTGCAGGACGCGTCGCGAGGACCTGTAAGTGTTATGGCAATGTTTTTTAACTGTATGTGTATATGTATAATGTGTTTTTATGTGTTTGTGTTTGCCTGCCATTGTTTTCAATGGGGTTCGAGAGGTTCGTCGAACGGTTCGTCGAACATTCGTTGAACGGAGCCTCCGTTCGACGAACCGAACTCGAATGCTAGGGGGTGGCTCAACTCTACTTATCATTAGATGACTCAGGTAGAAGTTTAGCAAAGCTTTCAGCAACGATAACATAGAACAGGGGTGGGGAACCTATGGCTTGTGGGCCAGATGTGGCTCTTTTGATGGCTGCATCTGGCTCACAGATAGAGTTGAGCGCGGTTCGTGGTTCGTGGTTCTCCAGTTCGCGGCTCGAGTGATTTTGGGGCATGTTCTAGATCGAACTAGAACTCGAGCTTTTTGCAAAAGCTCGATAGTTCTAGAAACGTTCGAGAACGGTTCTAGCAGCCAAAAAACAGCTAAATCCTAGCTTGGTTTCTGCTGTAATAGTGTAAGTCACTCTGTGAATCAAACTATTATCACATTTCAGTGTATAGTGTGCGTGAACAGCGCCTTCAGATCACTGCTGTTTCTATAATGGCGATCGCCATTTTTTTTTTTTTTTTTCTTGTCTTCCTTCCCTAAGCGCGCGCGTCTTGTGGGGCGGGCCAGCATGTCAGCCAATCACAGACACACACACACCTAAGTGGACTTTGAGCCAGAGAAGCAACGGCATGTGTGATAGGATCTGCATGTCACATGTCCCTGCATTATAAAACCGGACATTTTCTTCACGAACGCCATTATCTGCCTTCTGCGTCTTTGGTGTCAGACATCAGTGTCGCAGCTCCGTCCTCCTGAGTCCTATAGCCGATACAGCTGTATGCGCTGCATAAACAGCGTTAGACAGCTTAGGGAGAGCACATTCTAGCAGTCCTTTTAAGGGCTCAAAGCGGCAGGGTCAGAGAGCCATAAGTGACAGGTCCTGCAAACAGCAACAGCGTCTGTGTAGCCCAGGTCAGGGATTTCCTCCCTGCATTTCACCATTAGGAGGGAATAGAAAGGCAGGCTTCCATTCCTCTACCCAGAGCACCACAATCCTGCCACTGTACCCTCTTGTCCTCTGCACACTCCAACTCATTCTAAGTAAGCCATTATACTAGCAAACACTCAGTGTACCTAGTGGCATCCTAAACGTGGCTATTGGACTTTGCTATAGTCCCACTAGTGCAAAGACATTAGCAGAGCACATCTGCCTGCATTGCACACTCCAACTTTTTTAAACTAAGCAATTTTACTAGCAAACACTCAGTGTACCTAGTGGCATCCTATACGTGGCTATTGGACTTTGCTATAGTCCCACTAGTGCAAATACATTTGCAGAGCATGTCTGCCTGCATTGCACACTACAACTTTTTTAAACTAAGCAATTTTACTAGCAAACACTCAGTGTACCTAGTGGCATCCTATACGTGGCTATTGGACTTTGCTATAGTCCCACTAGTGCAAAGACATTTGCAGAGCACTTCTGCCTGCATTGCACACTACAACTTTTTTAAACTAAGCAATTTTACTAGCAAACACTCAGTGTACCTAGTGGCATCCTATACGTGGCTATTGGACTTTGCTATAGTCCCACTAGTGCCAAGACATTTGCAGAGCGCATCTGCCTGCGTTGCACACTCCAACTAATTATAACGAAGCCATTATACTAGCAAACACTCAGTGTACCTAGTGGCATCCTATACGTGGCTATTGGACTTTGCTATAGTCCCACTAGTGCAAAGACATTAGCAGAGCACATCTGCCTGCATTGCACACTACAACTTTTTTAAACTAAGCAATTTTACTAGCAAACACTCAGTGTACCTAGTGGCATCCTATACGTGGCTATTGGACTTTGCTATAGTCCCACTAGTGCAAAGACATTTGCAGAGCACGTCTGCCTGCATTGCACACTACAACTTTTTTAAACTAATCAATTTTACTAGCAAACACTCAGTGTACCTAGTGGCATCCTAAACGTGGCTATTGGACTTTGCTATAGTCCCACTAGTGCAAAGACATTAGCAGAGCACATCTGCCTGCATTGCACTTTCCAAGTTTTTTAAACTAAGCAATTTTACTAGCAAACACTCAGTGTACCTAGTGGCATCCTATACGTGGCTATTGGACTTTGCTATAGTCCCACTAGTGCAAAGACATTTGCAGAGCACGTCTGCCTGCATTGCACACTACAACTTTTTTAAACTAAGCAATTTTACTAGCAAACACTCAGTGTACCTAGTGGCATCCTATACGTGGCTATTGGACTTTGCTATAGTCCCACTAGTGCCAAGACATTTGCAGAGCGCATCTGCCTGCGTTGCACACTCCAACTAATTATAACGAAGCCATTATACTAGCAAACACTCAGTGTACCTAGTGGCATCCTATACGTGGCTATTGGACTTTTGTCAATTCACAGTATTGGAACGTTATTTGCATGACATCTGCCTGCATTGCACACTCTAACTTTTTTAAACTCAGCCATTATACTAGCAAACACTCACTGTACCTAGTTGTATCCTAAACGTGGCTATTGTACTTTTGTCAATTCACAGTATTGGAACGTTATTTGCAGCACGTCTGCCTGCATTGCACACTCAAACTTTTTTAAACTCAGCCATTATACTAGCAAACACTCACTGTACCTAGTTGTATCCTAAACGTGGCTATTGTACTTTTGTCAATTCACAGTATTGGAACGTTATTTGCAGCACGTCTGCCTGCATTGCACACTCAAACTTTTTTAAACTCAGCCATTATACTAGCAAACACTCACTGTACCTAGTTGTATCCTAAACGTGGCTATTGTACTTTTGTCAATTCACAGTATTGGAACGTTATTTGCAGGACGTCTGCCTGCATTGCACACTCAAACTTTTTTAAACTCAGCCATTATACTAGCAAACACTCACTGTACCTAGTTGTATCCTAAACGTGGCTATTGTACTTTTGTCAATTCACAGTATTGGAACGTTATTTGCAGGACGTCTGCCTGCATTGCACACTCAAACTTTTTTAAACTCAGCCATTATACTAGCAAACACTCACTGTACCTAGTTGTATCCTAAACGTGGCTATTGTACTTTTGTCAATTCACAGTATTGGAACGTTATTAGCAGCACGTCTGCCTGCCTTGCACACTCAAACTTTTTTAAACTCAGCCATTATACTAGCAAACACTCACTGTACCTAGTTGTATCCTAAACGTGGCTATTGTACTTTTGTCAATTCACAGTATTGGAACGTTATTTGCAGCACGTCTGCCTGCATTGCACACTCAAACTTTTTTAAACTCAGCCATTATACTAGCAAACACTCACTGTACCTAGTTGTATCCTAAACGTGGCTATTGTACTTTTGTCAATTCACAGTATTGGAACGTTATTTGCAGGACGTCTGCCTGCATTGCACACTCAAACTTTTTTAAACTCAGCCATTATACTAGCAAACACTCACTGTACCTAGTTGTATCCTAAACGTGGCTATTGTACTTTTGTCAATTCACAGTATTGGAACGTTATTTGCAGGACGTCTGCCTGCATTGCACACTCAAACTTTTTTAAACTCAGCCATTATACTAGCAAACACTCACTGTACCTAGTTGTATCCTAAACGTGGCTATTGTACTTTTGTCAATTCACAGTATTGGAACGTTATTAGCAGCACGTCTGCCTGCATTGCACACTCAAACTTTTTTAAACTCAGCCATTATACTAGCAAACACTCACTGTACCTAGTTGTATCCTAAACGTGGCTATTGTACTTTTGTCAATTCACAGTATTGGAACGTTATTTGCAGGACGTCTGCCTGCATTGCACACTCAAACTTTTTTAAACTCAGCCATTATACTAGCAAACACTCACTGTACCTAGTTGTATCCTAAACGTGGCTATTGTACTTTTGTCAATTCACAGTATTGGAACGTTATTTGCAGCACGTCTGCCTGCATTGCACACTCAAACTTTTTTAAACTCAGCCATTATACTAGCAAACACTCACTGTACCTAGTTGTATCCTAAACGTGGCTATTGTACTTTTGTCAATTCACAGTATTGGAACGTTATTTGCAGGACATCTGCCTGCATTGCACACTCAAACTTTTTTAAACTCAGCCATTATACTAGCAAACACTCACTGTACCTAGTTGTATCCTAAACGTGGCTATTGTACTTTTGTCAATTCACAGTATTGGAACGTTATTTGCAGCACGTCTGCCTGCATTGCACACTCAAACTTTTTTAAACTCAGCCATTATACTAGCAAACACTCACTGTACCTAGTTGTATCCTAAACGTGGCTATTGTACTTTTGTCAATTCACAGTATTGGAACGTTATTTGCAGGACATCTGCCTGCATTGCACACTCAAACTTTTTTAAACTCAGCCATTATACTAGCAAACACTCACTGTACCTAGTTGTATCCTAAACGTGGCTATTGTACTTTTGTCAATTCACAGTATTGGAACGTTATTTGCAGCACGTCTGCCTGCATTGCACACTGAAACTTTTTTAAACTCAGCCATTATACTAGCAAACACTCACTGTACCTAGTTGTATCCTAAACGTGGCTATTGTACTTTTGTCAATTCACAGTATTGGAACGTTATTTGCAGGACATCTGCCTGCCTTGCACACTCAAACTTTTTTAAACTCAGCCATTATACTAGCAAACACTCACTGTACCTAGTTGTATCCTAAACGTGGCTATTGTACTTTTGTCAATTCACAGTATTGGAACGTTATTTGCAGGACGTCTGCCTGCATTGCACACTCAAACTTTTTTAAACTCAGCCATTATACTAGCAAACACTCACTGTACCTAGTTGTATCCTAAACGTGGCTATTGTACTTTTGTCAATTCACAGTATTGGAACGTTATTTGCAGGACGTCTGCCTGCATTGCACACTCAAACTTTTTTAAACTCAGCCATTATACTAGCAAACACTCACTGTACCTAGTTGTATCCTAAACGTGGCTATTGTACTTTTGTCAATTCACAGTATTGGAACGTTATTAGCAGCACGTCTGCCTGCATTGCACACTCAAACTTTTTTAAACTCAGCCATTATACTAGCAAACACTCACTGTACCTAGTTGTATCCTAAACGTGGCTATTGTACTTTTGTCAATTCACAGTATTGGAACGTTATTTGCAGGACATCTGCCTGCCTTGCACACTCAAACTTTTTTAAACTCAGCCATTATACTAGCAAACACTCACTGTACCTAGTTGTATCCTAAACGTGGCTATTGTACTTTTGTCAATTCACAGTATTGGAACGTTATTTGCAGCACGTCTGCCTGCATTGCACACTCAAACTTTTTTAAACTCAGCCATTATACTAGCAAACACTCACTGTACCTAGTTGTATCCTAAACGTGGCTATTGTACTTTTGTCAATTCACAGTATTGGAACGTTATTTGCAGCACGTCTGCCTGCATTGCACACTCAAACTTTTTTAAACTCAGCCATTATACTAGCAAACACTCACTGTACCTAGTTGTATCCTAAACGTGGCTATTGTACTTTTGTCAATTCACAGTATTGGAACGTTATTTGCAGGACATCTGCCTGCCTTGCACACTCAAACTTTTTTAAACTCAGCCATTATACTAGCAAACACTCACTGTACCTAGTTGTATCCTAAACGTGGCTATTGTACTTTTGTCAATTCACAGTATTGGAACGTTATTTGCAGCACGTCTGCCTGCATTGCACACTCAAACTTTTTTAAACTCAGCCATTATACTAGCAAACACTCACTGTACCTAGTTGTATCCTAAACGTGGCTATTGTACTTTTGTCAATTCACACTACTGCAAATCTATGTGCAGCACCTCTGCATGACAACCTCGTGCTCTGTTTTTAATAAGCTATAATGATAGCACAAAATACTGCCATTTTGTGGCATCATAGAACTGGCTGTTGTATTCCATTAGTGCCCCACTGGTGACAAGCTATTTCTAGCACCTCTACATCACACCCTCATGCACATTTTGCTACGCTAATGTTATAGCAAACTCATGGAATTCATTGCTGCATTTCATAATTCGGAGGGATAGAAAGTCAGGCTTCCTTTAGCTTTTCCTTCTGTTCATAGACAGCATCTCCAAGACAAATTTCCCCTCCACGTCTAAGTGTGGAGAGGCAGCTAGTGCGCATGCGTGTGCCGATGTACCCCAGCTGCAGCATAATTACAGTGTTTCGCCTAGTGAGTATGCTCAGCCTGACTGTGCCATTCCTGACGCTAAGTTTTCATTTCGGGATACAGCGCATGCTCCCACACTAAGTGTGAAAAGCCTCTTTGCACAGGTGCTTGCATTCCGTGCCGGGTATAAGTCCTGTTTTGGGCATAGACACCATGCTAAAGCTGATAGTCTTTTTTCAGAGACTGTATTTCATGCTACTGAGCATGCTCAGGCACTTCCTGCATCAGAGACTAGGTCCGGTAATGAACTCTTTGGCCCTGGCCCTGATGTGGGGGTCCCATATAGACCACAGGGCATCAGGTGTCCTCCCAAATGGCTTGCAGAGGCCCACACCTATGACTTGTCACCGCATTATTGATGCTCAGACGATGACTGGTGAGGTGTTTGGGTCATGGCAGCCATGAGGTCATCATTGAAGTTGCGTTTCCAAATAGGACGCTAGTTATGCCACTCATGACGTGTCACTCTACTTTTGTCTCCAGGAGGTGCATTGTGGTTCACCCTGGTTTGGGGCGGACCCAGGTTATAAAAGGGGCTGGAGCCAACAAGGAGGTGCGCAGTCTTCTATTATGCTCCGAAAGAGCACACCTCCATGTGTTGAACCCATTGCGGCTTTAGGCCAGAGGTAGGCAGGGATCGGGTGGTGGATGCAGGCCACCACCACAGTTGGTAACGCAGAACGGTTAAGACCAGCTCCTGTCCTAACAGTCCTGCTTGTGCAGCCCAGTGGCATTAACAGGCCTGCTGCTGCTGATGCGCCTGCTGTCCACAGGTGTGGCCCCTACGCACACGGTCAGCGTACTCAATGGCCCCTGTGTTGTTAACAGGGAGTTCCTGGGCTGGGTGGGCATGTGGACCCTGTGACGCTAACAGGGCTCACAGTCTCCAGATCCGAATGGCGTCTAACTCGGTTCAGGCTACTATTAGTTTCATAGCCACACAGCTCTGTATCCTCCACCAAACCTTCAAGTTGCCAACCTCTCCTTTTCCAACTGGGAGCACGGTGGACACTGACTGCTGATGGGGATATATACCTTTCTCTTTCTTTTCTTATTAATTTTCGTTATATAGCGGTCACAGATTATATACCACTTTATCCAAATCTGCCAGTCCCACTGTAACAGATGTTGTTTCTTCAGCAAATGTTACAGTTGCTTAACCACCAAATCCACGGACCAAAACTTTTTTCCCCTTTCCAACACACCTGTTCCCCTTTCCAACAGCATCTGTCCTTTTTCAACTCATTTTGGGATATGACCAAAAGTGCAACTGTGCAGGGACACCGTACTCAACGCCATCTCAGCACAGCAGCCATCCCTCGGTCCCTCTGATGTGGACAAGTAAAAGACCATTTCCTCCTATCCATGACAAAGCGTTGAGATTCACTCTGTGCAGCACTGGTGTTTAGTGGACAAGTAGATCTAAGATTGCGTACCACATTCTGCAGATACTCCTGTATACGTGCGTCTATTTCTATGGCAGGAATTAGTTCGCCAAATTTTGTCTTGTACCGGGGATCTAACAGTGTGGCAACCCAGTATTCAGGATTAGTTCAAATTCATACAATCCGAGGGTCATGTAGGTAGTGCAGCAAGAAGGCGCTCATGTGTCTTGTGCATCCAGGAGGACCAAGTCCTTGGTGTGTTGGTGGCAGAGAGGTGAGAATCGTGCATCCTTCCTCTGCCCTCTCCCCCCAACCTCGCACAACCGAAATGTGAGCAAGCTCTCACTCATCTGCTGAGTCTTCCATGCCCATCGCCAGTTCGTCCTCCATTTCTTCATGGGCTCCTGCACTTTCATCAACACTTTTTGCTGATACTATGCGCCCTTGTTAATCCCTCTCCCTCACCATGACTGCCGCATAGGTGCCGCTGACCATCTGGACCTCGTAGATCTTGTTATCCCTTCCGCATATGACTCCTCCTGTACTTCCTCCCCTTCCTCTTGTCCCAACACCTGACTCCGAATAATAATTACAGTGTGCTCCATCATGTAGATGACCAGAATTGTCACGCTGAGAATGACATTGCCAGTGCTAAACATCTTCGTCGACATTTCAAAACTGTGTAGCAGGGTGCATAGGTCCTTGATCTGACACCACTCCAGCAGCGTGATCTGCACCACCTCTGGATCAAGTTATCCCAGGCTATATGTCTTACCGTATTTCAGCAGGGCTCTGCGGTGCTGCCACACACGCTGCAACATGTGCAGATTCCAATTCCTGCGTGTCGAAACATCGCATTTACGGCGTTTAACTGCCAGACCCTAAGACTTCCGGAGTGATGAAAGTTGTTGAGCTGCTGTGTGCGCACGATGGAAGTGAGCACATAGCGAGCGTGCCCACTGCACAAGGCCATGTAGGCCGTGATGGTGTTTTAAAAATTGCTGGCGAATTCGGTTCAACACGTGAGCCCTAAAAGGCACGTGTGTCACATTGCCCTGAGGATGGCCCGCAGCCAGGTTTGCATCATTGCCGCACACGGCTGTTAAGTCACCAACGGAGTCCGCTCCGTCAATTTGTACTCCGGTCGCCAGGTGACAACGTGTTCCTTTCATGAATAGTGCTGATGATGGGAGAGTAGTCGATGCCAGCGGCGCAGGTGGACGCAGGTTATGCTCACCCACTGGGCTGCATTACCTTGACAGATGCAGAATCTCTGGCTGAATGTAGCTGGTGGGTATCTCACAGATGAAATACCATCATTCAGCTACAACCAATGGGAAGACACCACACCCTTTTTTATGCCCATCCTGTCTGCAGACCACTGCCAGACATAGCTATGAACCTCTGGTTAATTTTACCCCCAGTTCAGTTTTATGATTTTGTGTGCTTGTTACCTGACTACTTTTCCTGCTTGCTGTTTATGTACCTTGTTGGCCGATACGCATTTCACCTCTGCTTGTTTTCTGATTCTTTCCTGGCCGTCCCATTCTGTTCCTGTTCCTCAATTAATGTTTTGACCCTGCCTGACTACTATTCTCTGTAATAGCGGTGTGACTCACATTTCCCATACATTTCAAAGTAAAACTTTGACCGCCTGATGGCATTGAGCTCTGCTGCCAGCATAGTAAGGAGGTGTGTGGTAGTCCTTGTGCGCAGTTGCAAGGAAGGGTGGCCTGACCACACAGGGTTTGCGCCAAGGTAGAGGACCCACACGAGGTTGAAGAGGCAGAAGCAGTGTATTAACTTCTACATACAGAACAAGGATTGAAACAACTCGTGGGGACGGCAAGACTTGTACAGCAGACCCTTCTCCATCTCTCACCATAGTTTGCCAGTGCCCAGTCAGTGACATGTAATGACCCTGTCTATGCTTACTGGTCCAAGTATCTGTGTTGAAATGCACCCTGTCGCACACAGATTTTCTCAAGGAAGTGGTGATGTTGTGTGCGACATGCTGGTGTAGCGCGGGCATGCTTTTCTTGGAGAAGCAGTGGTGATTGGGCATCTGGTACTGGGGCACAGCGACAGACATAAGGTCTGTAAAATCCTGTGTGTCCACTACGCGTAAAGGCAGCATTTCGGTAGCCAACAGCTTACAGAGGGATAGAGTCAACCACTTAGCTTTGTCATGGGTCGCAGTAAGTGGCCTTTTATTTGACCACATCTGAGGGACAGAGATCTGGCTGCTGTCTGTAGACGGTGTTGAGTAGGGTGTCCCTGGAAAAATGCAGGTTTGTGAGAAAAGTGCAGGCGGAGACATGATGTTGCCTTCATCTTGCCTTCAGATCTGTTCATCTTGTATCATTTTTAAAAAACACAGCAAGCAAGGGTTACTCCAAGCGGAGTCTACCTTTTTTCCCCAAATTGGGCACACAGACACCCCATCAGTGGCAGGACTTGTGCCCTAGTTGCAAACAGGATGTTTTGATTTGCATCAAGCACATTCCAAATCCACAAGCATTTACTCTCCCCAGGATGACACAGGGGTAGTAAATTCCTTCTGGATCCATGACTTGTTCATTTTGATGAACGTCAGTCTGTCCACATTGTCACTGGACAGACGCGTGCGCTTATCTGTCAGCACACACCCAGCAGCACTGAAGACACGTTCAGAGACAACGCTGGCAGCTGGACACGACAAAATCTTCAAGGCGTAACTGGAGAGCTCTTGACATTTTTCTAGATTTGAAGCACAAAAGGAGCAAGGCTCCATTTGCAAAGTCATTGCATCGATGTTCATTTGGAGATACTCCTGTATCATCCTCTCCATCCGTTGACTATGTGACACACTTGATGTCTCTGGTGGCCTTGCAAAGGAGGGTCTAAAAAAATTATGAAAAGATTCCATAAAATTGCTGTTACCAGCACCAGATACGGTCCTACTGGTACGGGTAGACTGTTGAAGATGACGAGGCCGTCCCATGTTTGTCAAGTTACAACTGGGAGAATCACTCCCTTCACCTGCACGGTTGTTTGGTGGAAAAGCCGAGCTAAGATCGAGTAACAGCTTCTGCTGATACTCCTGCATACGTGCGTCCCTTTCTATGGGTGGAATTATGTCACAAAATTTGGACTTGTCCCGGGGATCTAATAGTGTGGCAAGCCAGTAGTCATCATCACTTCTAATTTTGACAATACGAGGGTCATGTTGGAGGTAGTGCAACAAGAAGGCACTCATGTGTCTTGCGCAGCCATGCGGACCAAGTCCACGCTGTGTTTGTGGCATAGAGGTGCTAACCGTTCTTTCTTCCTCTGTCATCTCCCCCCAACCTCTTTCAACTTAAATTTGACCAAGGTCCCCCTCATCAGCTGAGTCTTCCATGTCCATGGACAGTTCGTCCTCCATATCTTCATGTCCTCCTGCACCTTCCTCAACATCTCGCCTGCTACCATGCGCCCTTGTTGATCCCTGTCCCCCATGGTCCCATGCCTGCCGCGTTGGTGATGATGAACGTCTGGACCTTGGTGATGTTGTTGTGTCTTGCGCATATGAATCCTCCTGTAGTTCCTCCCCTTCCTGTTGTCCCACCCCCTGACTCCGAATAGTGTTTAGCGTGTGCTCCAGCATGTAAATGACTGTAATCGTCATGCTGATAATGGCATTGTCAGCGCTAAACATATTCGTCGCCATGTCGAAACTGTGCAGAAGGGTGCATAGGTCCGTGATCTGAGATCACTCCATCAGGGTGATCTGCCCCACCTCTGCATCTCGTTGGCCCAGGCTATACGTCATGACGTATTGCACCAGGGCTCTGCGGTGCTGCCACAGTCGCTGTAACATGTGGAGAGTTGAATTCCAGCGTGTCGCCACATCGCATTTCAGGCGATGAACCGGCAGGCCGAAAGACTTCTGGAGCGATGCAAGTCGCTCAGCTGCGGCGCTTGAATGGCGGAAGTGAGCACTGCAGACAGTTTCCGTGCCCTGGTCAGAAGGCCATCTAGGCCGGGATAGTGTGTTAAAAATTGCTGGACAACAAGGTTCAACACGTGAGCCATACAAGGCACGTGTGTCACCTTGCCCAGGCGAAGGGCCGCACCCAGGTTTGCAGCATTGTCGCACACGGCCTTACCAGGCTGCAGGTTGAGTGGAGACAACCATTTATTAAACTCGGACCGCAGAGATGACCACAACTCCTCAGCTGTGTGACTCTTATTCCCAAGACATGTCAAGCTAAAGACCGCCTGATGCCGTTGCGCTCTGCTGCCAGCATAGTAATGAGGGGTGCGTGATTCCTTCTGCGCAGTGAGAACGCTGGTGG
Organism: Anomaloglossus baeobatrachus; assembly: GCF_048569485.1. Classification (NCBI taxonomy): domain Eukaryota; kingdom Metazoa; phylum Chordata; class Amphibia; order Anura; family Aromobatidae; genus Anomaloglossus; species Anomaloglossus baeobatrachus. The sequence goes on from NC_134354.1 coordinate 728,918,620, forward strand.
CCTGACCAGGCAGGCTTGGGGCGGAGGTGGAGGACCCAGATGAGGTGGAGGATGCAGAAGCAGTGGCGGAACTTGGACAGACAGAGGATTGACACACAAGTCGTGGGGACGGCAAGACTTGTGCAGCAGACCCTTCACCATCTATCACCATAGTTACCCAGTGCCCAGTCAGCGACATGTAACGTCCCTGTCCATGCTTACTGGTCCAAGTATCGGTGCTGAAATTCACCCGTTCACACACAGAGTTTCTCAAGGAAGCGGTGATATTGTGTGCGACATGCTGGTGTAGCGCGGGCACACCTTTCTTAGAGAAGTAGTGGCGACTAGGCATCTGGTACTGGGGCACAGCGACAGATATAAGGTCTCTAAAATCCTGTGTGTCCACTAGGCGGAAAGGCAGCATTTCTGTAGCCAACAGCTTACAGAGGGATAGAGTCAACCTCTTCGCTTTGTCATGGGTCGAAGGAAGTGGCCTTTTATTTGACCACATCTGAGGGACAGAGATCTGGCTGCTGTGTGTAGACGGTGTTGAGTAGGGTGTCCCTGGAAAAATGCAGCTTTGGGAGGAAAGTGCAGGCGGAGACATGATGTTGCCTTCATCCAAAGTTGGTGCTATCGATGTCTGAGAGAGCTGTACACACTCACTTGTTTCCCCTTCCAAACCAACTGACGACCTACCAAGCAAACTGCCTGTTGCGGTTACAGTGGTGGAAGTTGTGGGTGGAAAAACAGGTGTGACAGCTGTCCCCACAGTCCTAGAAGATGACGAGCGCGCGGATGCCCTGGAAGGGGCAGGCGGTGGATGGTTGGCTCCACTAGGCCGCATTGCAGCACGGTGAGCTTCCCACCAGGCCATATGATATTTATTCATGTGACGATTCATGGAAGAAGTTGTCAAACTGCTGAGGTTTTGACCTCTACTAAGATAACCATGGCAAATGTTACAGATCACATAATTTGGCCGATCTTTTTTTATGTCAAAAAAGGACCAGGCTAGGCAAGGCTTAGAGGCCATGCGACCTGTTGATCCACCCCGAATAATGCTCAGAGGCAGAGTGGTGGCTGAGGATGCAGTTGTAGACGTGCTACCAGTGCTCCGACTGTGTCCAGGAAGGCGCCAGGTTACTTCGACGTCGGTTGCATCCTCCTCCACCGCCTCTATTGACCTCCTCGAGTGTCTGACTGTGGGTTGACAGTAGGTGGGATCTAGAACTTCATCATCAATTGTTGTGTTTGCACTCCCCTCCCCCTCAGACCGAGTTTCTTCTTGCCCTGACCGAATATTTAAGTTGTCATCCCAATCGGGTATCTGCGTCTCATCTTCATCAGTATGTTCCTCATTGCCTATAACCACAGTTGTTGGAAAGGCAGCATTTTGGTAGCCAACAGTTTGCATTTTATGAAAGTCAACCTCCAAGCCATGTCATGCCCTTCTAAAAGCATGTATAACACAGCGAGGGGACTCCAACCACAGTCTCCCTCGTTGCCACTCACTGGGCCACACACACCCCACTTGACTGGCATCGGTTGAGCCCCCTTTTGAAAAAGAAAAAGATGCTTTGCATGAAGCACTCTCAAAAATACGCGTGCCTTTCCCGTCCCCTGGCTGACCCCGGGGAAGAAAAGTCCTCTGAGAGCCATGACTTGTTCATCTTGGTTCTTTTAGAAACACAGCGAGGGGACTCCAACCACAGTCTCCCTCGTTGCCACTCACTGGGCCACACACACCCCACTTGACTGGCATCGGTTGAGCCCCCTTTTGAAAAAGAAAAAGATGCTTTGCATGAAGCACTCTCAAAAATACGCGTGCCTTTCCCGTCCCCTGGCTGACACCGGGGAAGAAAAGTCCTCTGAGAGCCATGACTTGTTCATCTTGGTTCTTTTAGAAACACAGCGAGGGGACTCCAACCACAGTCTCCCTCGTTGCCACTCACTGGGCCACACACACCCCACTTGACTGGCATCGGTTGAGCCCCCTTTTGAAAAAGAAAAAGATGCTTTGCATGAAGCACTCTCAAAAATACGCGTGCCTTTCCCGTCCCCTGGCTGACCCCGGGGAAGAAAAGTCCTCTGAGAGCCATGACTTGTTCATCTTGGTTCTTTTAGAAACACAGCGAGGGGACTCCAACCACAGTCTCCCTCGTTGCCACTCACTGGGCCACACACACCCCACTTGACTGGCATCGGTTGAGCCCCCTTTTGAAAAAGAAAAAGATGCTTTGCATGAAGCACTCTCAAAAATACGCGTGCCTTTCCCGTCCCCTGGCTGACCCCGGGGAAGAAAAGTCCTCTGAGAGCCATGACTTGTTCATCTTGGTTCTTTTAGAAACACAGCGAGGGGACTCCAACCACAGTCTCCCTCGTTGCCACTCACTGGGCCACACACACCCCACTTGACTGGCATCGGTTGAGCCCCCTTTTGAAAAAGAAAAAGATGCTTTGCATGAAGCACTCTCAAAAATACGCGTGCCTTTCCCGTCCCCTGGCTGACCCCGGGGAAGAAAAGTCCTCTGAGAGCCATGACTTGTTCATCTTGGTTCTTTTAGAAACACAGCGAGGGGACTCCAACCACAGTCTCCCTCGTTGCCACTCACTGGGCCACACACACTCCACTTGACTGGCATCGGTTGAGCCCCCTTTTGAAAAAGAAAAAGATGCTTTGCATGAAGCACTCTCAAAAATACGCGTGCCTTTCCCGTCCCCTGGCTGACCCCGGGGAAGAAAAGTCCTCTGAGAGCCATGACTTGTTCATCTTGGTTCTTTTAGAAACACAGCGAGGGGACTCCAACCACAGTCTCCCTCGTTGCCACTCACTGGGCCACACACACCCCACTTGACTGGCATCGGTTGAGCCCCCTTTTGAAAAAGAAAAAGATGCTTTGCATGAAGCACTCTCAAAAATACGCGTGCCTTTCCCGTCCCCTGGCTGACCCCGGGGAAGAAAAGTCCTCTGAGAGCCATGACTTGTTCATCTTGGTTCTTTTAGAAACACAGCGAGGGGACTCCAACCACAGTCTCCCTCGTTGCCACTCACTGGGCCACACACACCCCACTTGACTGGCATCGGTTGAGCCCCCTTTTGAAAAAGAAAAAGATGCTTTGCATGAAGCACTCTCAAAAATACGCGTGCCTTTCCCGTCCCCTGGCTGACCCCGGGGAAGAAAAGTCCTCTGAGAGCCATGACTTGTTCATCTTGGTTCTTTTAGAAACACAGCGAGGGGACTCCAACCACAGTCTCCCTCGTTGCCACTCACTGGGCCACACACACCCCACTTGACTGGCATCGGTTGAGCCCCCTTTTGAAAAAAAAAAAGATGCTTTGCATGAAGCACTCTCAAAAATACGCGTGCCTTTCCCGTCCCCTGGCTGACCCCGGGGAAGAAAAGTCCTCTGAGAGCCATGACTTGTTCATCTTGGTTCTTTTAGAAACACAGCGAGGGGACTCCAACCACAGTCTGCCTCGTTGCCACTCACTGGGCCACACACACCCCACTTGACTGGCATCGGTTGAGCCCCCTTTTGAAAAAGAAAAAGATGCTTTGCATGAAGCACTCTCAAAAATACGCGTGCCTTTCCCGTCCCCTGGCTGACCCCGGGGAAGAAAAGTCCTCTGAGAGCCATGACTTGTTCATCTTGGTTCTTTTAGAAACACAGCGAGGGGACTCCAACCACAGTCTCCCTCGTTGCCACTCACTGGGCCACACACACCCCACTTGACTGGCATCGGTTGAGCCCCCTTTTGAAAAAGAAAAAGATGCTTTGCATGAAGCACTCTCAAAAATACGCGTGCCTTTCCCGTCCCCTGGCTGACCCCGGGGAAGAAAAGTCCTCTGAGAGCCATGACTTGTTCATCTTGGTTCTTTTAGAAACACAGCGAGGGGACTCCAACCACAGTCTCCCTCGTTGCCACTCACTGGGCCACACACACCCCACTTGACTGGCATCGGTTGAGCCCCCTTTTGAAAAAGAAAAAGATGCTTTGCATGAAGCACTCTCAAAAATACGCGTGCCTTTCCCGTCCCCTGGCTGACCCCGGGGAAGAAAAGTCCTCTGAGAGCCATGACTTGTTCATCTTGGTTCTTTTAGAAACACAGCGAGGGGACTCCAACCACAGTCTCCCTCGTTGCCACTCACTGGGCCACACACACCCCACTTGACTGGCATCGGTTGAGCCCCCTTTTGAAAAAGAAAAAGATGCTTTGCATGAAGCACTCTCAAAAATACGCGTGCCTTTCCCGTCCCCTGGCTGACCCCGGGGAAGAAAAGTCCTCTGAGAGCCATGACTTGTTCATCTTGGTTCTTTTAGAAACACAGCGAGGGGACTCCAACCACAGTCTCCCTCGTTGCCACTCACTGGGCCACACACACCCCACTTGACTGGCATCGGTTGAGCCCCCTTTTGAAAAAGAAAAAGATGCTTTGCATGAAGCACTCTCAAAAATACGCGTGCCTTTCCCGTCCCCTGGCTGACCCCGGGGAAGAAAAGTCCTCTGAGAGCCATGACTTGTTCATCTTGGTTCTTTTAGAAACACAGCGAGGGGACTCCAACCACAGTCTCCCTCGTTGCCACTCACTGGGCCACACACACCCCACTTGACTGGCATCGGTTGAGCCCCCTTTTGAAAAAGAAAAAGATGCTTTGCATGAAGCACTCTCAAAAATACGCGTGCCTTTCCCGTCCCCTGGCTGACCCCGGGGAAGAAAAGTCCTCTGAGAGCCATGACTTGTTCATCTTAGTTCTTTTAGAAACACAGCGAGGGGACTCCAACCACAGTCTCCCTCGTTGCCACTCACTGGGCCACACACACCCCACTTGACTGGCATCGGTTGAGCCCCCTTTTGAAAAAGAAAAAGATGCTTTGCATGAAGCACTCTCAAAAATACGCGTGCCTTTCCCGTCCCCTGGCTGACCCCGGGGAAGAAAAGTCCTCTGAGAGCCATGACTTGTTCATCTTGGTTCTTTTAGAAACACAGCGAGGGGACTCCAACCACAGTCTCCCTCGTTGCCACTCACTGGGCCACACACACCCCACTTGACTGGCATCGGTTGAGCCCCCTTTCGAAAAAGAAAAAGATGCTTTGCATGAAGCACTCTCAAAAATACGCGTGCCTTTCCCGTCCCCTGGCTGACCCCGGGGAAGAAAAGTCCTCTGAGAGCCATGACTTGTTCATCTTGGTTCTTTTAGAAACACAGCGAGGGGACTCCAACCACAGTCTCCCTCGTTGCCACTCACTGGGCCACACACACCCCACTTGACTGGCATCGGTTGAGCCCCCTTTTGAAAAAGAAAAAGATGCTTTGCATGAAGCACTCTCAAAAATACGCGTGCCTTTCCCGTCCCCTGGCTGACCCTGGGGAAGAAAAGTCCTCTGAGAGCCATGACTTGTTCATCTTGGTTCTTTTAGAAACACAGCGAGGGGACTCCAACCACAGTCTCCCTCGTTGCCACTCACTGGGCCACACACACCCCACTTGACTGGCATCGGTTGAGCCCCCTTTTGAAAAAGAAAAAGATGCTTTGCATGAAGCACTCTCAAAAATACGCGTGCCTTTCCCGTCCCCTGGCTGACCCCGGGGAAGAAAAGTCCTCTGAGAGCCATGACTTGTTCATCTTGGTTCTTTTAGAAACACAGCGAGGGGACTCCAACCACAGTCTCCCTCGTTGCCACTCACTGGGCCACACACACCCCACTTGACTGGCATCGGTTGAGCCCCCTTTTGAAAAAGAAAAAGATGCTTTGCATGAAGCACTCTCAAAAATACGCGTGCCTTTCCCGTCCCCTGGCTGACCCTGGGGAAGAAAAGTCCTCTGAGAGCCATGACTTGTTCATCTTGGTTCTTTTAGAAACACAGCGAGGGGACTCCAACCACAGTCTCCCTCGTTGCCACTCACTGGGCCACACACACCCCACTTGACTGGCATCGGTTGAGCCCCCTTTTGAAAAAGAAAAAGATGCTTTGCATGAAGCACTCTCAAAAATACGCGTGCCTTTCCCGTCCCCTGGCTGACCCCGGGGAAGAAAAGTCCTCTGAGAGCCATGACTTGTTCATCTTGGTTCTTTTAGAAACACAGCGAGGGGACTCCAACCACAGTCTCCCTCGTTGCCACTCACTGGGCCACACACACCCCACTTGACTGGCATCGGTTGAGCCCCCTTTTGAAAAAGAAAAAGATGCTTTGCATGAAGCACTCTCAAAAATACGCGTGCCTTTCCCGTCCCCTGGCTGACCCCGGGGAAGAAAAGTCCTCTGAGAGCCATGACTTGTTCATCTTGGTTCTTTTAGAAACACAGCGAGGGGACTCCAACCACAGTCTCCCTCGTTGCCACTCACTGGGCCACACACACCCCACTTGACTGGCATCGGTTGAGCCCCCTTTTGAAAAAGAAAAAGATGCTTTGCATGAAGCACTCTCAAAAATACGCGTGCCTTTCCCGTCCCCTGGCTGACCCCGGGGAAGAAAAGTCCTCTGAGAGCCATGACTTGTTCATCTTGGTTCTTTTAGAAACACAGCGAGGGGACTCCAACCACAGTCTCCCTCGTTGCCACTCACTGGGCCACACACACCCCACTTGACTGGCATCGGTTGAGCCCCCTTTTGAAAAAGAAAAAGATGCTTTGCATGAAGCACTCTCAAAAATACGCGTGCCTTTCCCGTCCCCTGGCTGACCCCGGGGAAGAAAAGTCCTCTGAGAGCCATGACTTGTTCATCTTGGTTCTTTTAGAAACACAGCGAGGGGACTCCAACCACAGTCTCCCTCGTTGCCACTCACTGGGCCACACACACCCCACTTGACTGGCATCGGTTGAGCCCCCTTTTGAAAAACAAAAAGATGCTTTGCATGAAGCACTCTCAAAAATACGCGTGCCTTTCCCGTCCCCTGGCTGACCCCGGGGAAGAAAAGTCCTCTGAGAGCCATGACTTGTTCATCTTGGTTCTTTTAGAAACACAGCGAGGGGACTCCAACCACAGTCTGCCTCGTTGCCACTCACTGGGCCACACACACCCCACTTGACTGGCATCGGTTGAGCCCCCTTTTGAAAAAGAAAAAGATGCTTTGCATGAAGCACTCTCAAAAATACGCGTGCCTTTCCCGTCCCCTGGCTGACCCCGGGGAAGAAAAGTCCTCTGAGAGCCATGACTTGTTCATCTTGGTTCTTTTAGAAACACAGCGAGGGGACTCCAACCACAGTCTCCCTCGTTGCCACTCACTGGGCCACACACACCCCACTTGACTGGCATCGGTTGAGCCCCCTTTTGAAAAAGAAAAAGATGCTTTGCATGAAGCACTCTCAAAAATACGCGTGCCTTTCCCGTCCCCTGGCTGACCCCGGGGAAGAAAAGTCCTCTGAGAGCCATGACTTGTTCATCTTGGTTCTTTTAGAAACACAGCGAGGGGACTCCAACCACAGTCTCCCTCGTTGCCACTCACTGGGCCACACACACCCCACTTGACTGGCATCGGTTGAGCCCCCTTTTGAAAAAGAAAAAGATGCTTTGCATGAAGCACTCTCAAAAATACGCGTGCCTTTCCCGTCCCCTGGCTGACCCCGGGGAAGAAAAGTCCTCTGAGAGCCATGACTTGTTCATCTTGGTTCTTTTAGAAACACAGCGAGGGGACTCCAACCACAGTCTCCCTCGTTGCCACTCACTGGGCCACACACACCCCACTTGACTGGCATCGGTTGAGCCCCCTTTTGAAAAAGAAAAAGATGCTTTGCATGAAGCACTCTCAAAAATACGCGTGCCTTTCCCGTCCCCTGGCTGACCCCGGGGAAGAAAAGTCCTCTGAGAGCCATGACTTGTTCATCTTGGTTCTTTTAGAAACACAGCGAGGGGACTCCAACCACAGTCTCCCTCGTTGCCACTCACTGGGCCACACACACCCCACTTGACTGGCATCGGTTGAGCCCCCTTTTGAAAAAGAAAAAGATGCTTTGCATGAAGCACTCTCAAAAATACGCGTGCCTTTCCCGTCCCCTGGCTGACCCCGGGGAAGAAAAGTCCTCTGAGAGCCATGACTTGTTCATCTTGGTTCTTTTAGAAACACAGCGAGGGGACTCCAACCACAGTCTCCCTCGTTGCCACTCACTGGGCCACACACACCCCACTTGACTGGCATCGGTTGAGCCCCCTTTTGAAAAAGAAAAAGATGCTTTGCATGAAGCACTCTCAAAAATACGCGTGCCTTTCCCGTCCCCTGGCTGACCCCGGGGAAGAAAAGTCCTCTGAGAGCCATGACTTGTTCATCTTGGTTCTTTTAGAAACACAGCGAGGGGACTCCAACCACAGTCTCCCTCGTTACCACTCACTGGGCCACACACACCCCACTTGACTGGCATCGGTTGAGCCCCCTTTTGAAAAAGAAAAAGATGCTTTGCATGAAGCACTCTCAAAAATACGCGTGCCTTTCCCGTCCCCTGGCTGACCCCGGGGAAGAAAAGTCCTCTGAGAGCCATGACTTGTTCATCTTGGTTCTTTTAGAAACACAGCGAGGGGACTCCAACCACAGTCTCCCTCGTTGCCACTCACTGGGCCACACACACCCCACTTGACTGGCATCGGTTGAGCCCCCTTTTGAAAAAGAAAAAGATGCTTTGCATGAAGCACTCTCAAAAATACGCGTGCCTTTCCCGTCCCCTGGCTGACCCCGGGGAAGAAAAGTCCTCTGAGAGCCATGACTTGTTCATCTTGGTTCTTTTAGAAACACAGCGAGGGGACTCCAACCACAGTCTCCCTCGTTGCCACTCACTGGGCCACACACACCCCACTTGACTGGCATCGGTTGAGCCCCCTTTTGAAAAAGAAAAAGATGCTTTGCATGAAGCACTCTCAAAAATACGCGTGCCTTTCCCGTCCCCTGGCTGACCCCGGGGAAGAAAAGTCCTCTGAGAGCCATGACTTGTTCATCTTGGTTCTTTTAGAAACACAGCGAGGGGACTCCAACCACAGTCTCCCTCGTTGCCACTCACTGGGCCACACACACCCCACTTGACTGGCATCGGTTGAGCCCCCTTTTGAAAAAGAAAAAGATGCTTTGCATGAAGCACTCTCAAAAATACGCGTGCCTTTCCCGTCCCCTGGCTGACCCCGGGGAAGAAAAGTCCTCTGAGAGCCATGACTTGTTCATCTTGGTTCTTTTAGAAACACAGCGAGGGGACTCCAACCACAGTCTCCCTCGTTGCCACTCACTGGGCCACACACACCCCACTTGACTGGCATCGGTTGAGCCCCCTTTTGAAAAAGAAAAAGATGCTTTGCATGAAGCACTCTCAAAAATACGCGTGCCTTTCCCGTCCCCTGGCTGACCCCGGGGAAGAAAAGTCCTCTGAGAGCCATGACTTGTTCATCTTGGTTCTTTTAGAAACACAGCGAGGGGACTCCAACCACAGTCTCCCTCGTTGCCACTCACTGGGCCACACACACCCCACTTGACTGGCATCGGTTGAGCCCCCTTTTGAAAAAGAAAAAGATGCTTTGCATGAAGCACTCTCAAAAATACGCGTGCCTTTCCCGTCCCCTGGCTGACCCCGGGGAAGAAAAGTCCTCTGAGAGCCATGACTTGTTCATCTTGGTTCTTTTTTCAAAAGCGAGGGGACTCCAACCACAGTCTCCCTCGTTTCCACTAATTGGGCCACACACACCCCACTTGACTGTCATCAGTTGACCCCCATTTTCAAGATGAAAAAGATGCTTTGCATGAAGCACTCTCAAAAATACGCGTGCCTTTCACCTCCCCTGGATGAGCCAGGGGAAGAAAAGTCCTCTGAGAGCCATGACTTGTTCATCTTGGTTCTTTTTTCAAAAGCGAGGGGACTCCAACCACAGTCTCCCTCGTTTCCACTAATTGGGCCACACACACCCCACTTGACTGTCATCAGTTGACCCCCATTTTCAAGATGAAAAAGATGCTTTGCATGAAGCACTCTCAAAAATATGCGTGCCTTTCACCTCCCCTGGATGAGCCAGGGGAAGAAAAGTCCTCTGAGAGCCATGACTTGTTCATCTTGGTTCTTTTAGAAACACAGCGAGGGGACTCCAACCACAGTCTCCCTCATTTCCACTAATTGGGCCACACACACGCCACTTGACTGGCATCAGTTGATCCCCCTTTTCAAAATGAAAAAGATGCTTTGCATGACGCACTCTCAAAAATACGTGTGCCTTTCGCGTCCCCTGGCTGACCCAGGGGAAGAAAAGTCCTCTGAGAGCCATGTCCACATTGTCAGTAGACAGACGCGTGTTCTTATCTGCCAGCAGACCCCCAGCAGCACTGAAGACAGGTTCCAAGAGAACGCTGGCTGCAGGACACGACAAGATCCCCAAGACGTACGTGGCGAGCTCAGGCAATTTATCAAGATTGGAAGCCAAGAATGAGCAGGGCTCAAGTTGCACAATAATGGCATGTTTGCTTGCATATACTCATATATCTGTGTGTCCTCCTCTTTTTCCTTGTCCAGCTCTTTTGTTTTCGCATGAGTATATGTCCTTGTCACTTTCCCATGTGTTGTGAGTTGTTTGTGACCTTTTGGACACCTTTGAGGGTGTTTTCTAGGTGTTTTTCTGTGTTTGTGATTGCCTGCCATTGTTTCCTATGCAGTTCGAGTTCGGTTCGTCGAACGTTCGACGAACCGAACTCGAACGGGAGGTCCGTTCGGCGAACCAACCTCGAGCCGAACCGCGACCGGTTCGCTCATCTCTACTCACAGACAAATCGTTAATAAAAAAAATACCGTATTTTCCGTTTTTTAAAAGGCACTTTTTTTTCCTCAAAACTGGGGAAAAAAATGGAGATGTGTCTTACAAACTGCATATGTCGTACCAGGGCGACAGTGGTGGCACAGGGTCGGCGATACTGCGGGCTCGTGGAGTGTCGTAGCGGCGAGCCGTCAGACTAGAGGCTGATTTAAATTTCCCACAGTTGACAAGATCAACTTCAAGAAAATAGCCGCAGAGGCGGCGAGTACATAGATAGGACTCCGCAGTCATTTTGTCGATCTGCGCACACGCCGCAGCCATTTTCTTGACGTCGATCTTATCAACTTCGGGAGATTCAAAGCAGCCCACCGACAGATCAATGGCGCCCGCTGCTGTAACACCCCACAAGCGGTATCACCGACCCTTCACACACTGAACCTTTTGAGCCACAACACCCCCTCCTCCGTTCCCACAGCTTCGCCTACCCTACCTCCTGGGACATTCTGAGCCGCTCCACCGCTGCCGCTCCCCACTGGGGAGTATGGCTCTCACAGAATTACATTTTAAGATGTGTGGCGTTCATGCCTCTCTGAGCCAAAAAGCTTCCCGACACCTGCCATAGAGGAATACAAAGAAATCAATACCTGGGTGGAAGGTGAGCTCCTGCTGGGTCCAAAACGGGGAGAGATGAATCCAACAGGAAAGCTACCTATACCAATGAATACTAACAGCCGAAACAATGGAAAGTCAGGGAGCATTCTGCACAGCCAGACACTGTGACCTTCTATGGTCTGAAACCACATGACTGTCTGTCACATGTGACACATCCATGACAATTATGCGCTGAAACCCTATGGAAATTAACTTGAAGGTGAACTTGGGATGTCACAAAGAGTGTATGTGACTTCGCACCTTCATTTTACAGCACTGGCACAATGCATTACTACAGAGCAGATGTTATTTTTATAGTTGGACCCATATATGTTTTCAGTATTAAAATTATCCTGACTGGTTCCTTTGAAGCAGGTTAGATTTTCAACAGACCAATATACAAGGGCATTTTTGTGCACTCCAGTGTTAACAAATTGTCCACAACTGCATCTTAAAGGGTAAAGTAAAGGCCTCGTCACACACAGAGATAAATCTTTGGCAGATCTGTGGTTGCAGTGAAATCATGGACATATTGTTACATTTGTATATTGTTCCATTTGTACACAGCCACAAACCTGGCACTGATTGTCCACAATTTCAGTGCAACCACAGATCTGCCACAGATTTATCTCTAATGAAAAATATATACAGGAGGAAAAACGGGTATATGCCGCGCTTAAAAAGTCTTTTTTATTTATTTACAGCATTCCTACGCGTTTCAGAGACAAAGACCGTCTCCTTCTTCAGGGAAAAAAGAAATCATACAGACATTCACAAGCTGGTGTCTTATAAAGGATCCATACTGCCACGTTGACAGCTATGACGTCATCCGCCCCTCAAGATTGCAGGGTGATGACTCATCAGCACGTGGAGACAACAGACATATGAAGGAGGAGAGAAAAAAACTTTGAATTTAAAATTTCCACATTATTACTCACTCTTGACTTATCTCAGAAAAAGACAAATATTTATAATAAAAATTGGAAAAAAAAGGTTTTTTTTGTTTATTTTGTGTGAAAGAAAAGAGTATTTGAAAGCTTGAAAGAAAAAAAGGGGAAATAGGAAGGTACGAACCTATAGGGCATATGCTGGTGGGGAGGGGGGATAAACACCGAACCATTGCTCTAAGGGCATCAGACAATCCAATTTTACTACGGCTTGGTATGTGATTAAGAGGAAGTGAACCGTGATTAGTGGGATGATTCGGATATATAATAAAAGAAGGGGAATAAATCCTAGTAAGTGTTAGTAATTCTGGCTGTTTAATAGTCAAAAAATATATATGCATAGCACATAAACGTAAAATTGATTTAAAAATTATGCAGTGGGATAGTTCCTGAAAAAATGTGTGTCCGTGGCTTAGAATGAAAAAAGAGAAGAAGATGATCATATCCATAAAAAATGGGACGGGTATCAATAATCAAGGTGAAAAGAGTTCAACTAAAAAAGAAAAGGGCGCATGCGTGAGGGAATGGAGCGGGTACTGAGCTGTCAGGGTGAATAGAGTTCAAACCGTGGGAAACCGTTCCCACGGTTTGAACTCTATTCAGCCTGACAGCTCAGTACCCGCTCCATTCCCTCACGCATGCGCCCTTTTCTTTTTTAGTTGAACTCTTTTCACCTTGATTATTGATACCCGTCCCATTTTTTATGGATATGATCATCTTCTTCTCTTTTTTCATTCTAAGCCACGGACACACATTTTTTCAGGAACTATAACACTGCATAATTTTTAAATCAATTTTACGTTTATGTGCTATGCATATATATTTTTTGACTATTAAATGGCCAGAATTACTAACACTTACTAGGATTTATTCCCCTTCTTTTATTATATATCCGAATCATCCCACTAATCACGGTTCACTTCCTCTTAATCACATACCAAGCCGTAGTAAAACTGGATTGTCTGATGCCCTTAGAGCAATGGTTCGGTGTTTATCCCCCCTCCCCACCAGCATATGCCCTATAGGTTCATACCTTCCTATTTCCCCTTTTTTTTCTTTCAAGCTTTCAAATACTCTTTTCTTTCACACAAAATAAACAAAAAAATCCTTTTTTTTCCAATTTTTATTATAAATGTTTGTCTTTTTCTGAGATAAGTCAAGAGTGAGTAATAATGTGGAAATTTTATATTCAAAGTTTTTTTCTCTCCTCCTTCATATGTCTGTTGTCTCCACGTGCTGATGAGTCATCACCCTGCAATCTTGAGGGGCGGATGACGTCATAGCTGTCAACGTGGCAGTATGGATCCTTTATAAGACACCAGCTTGTGAATGTCTGTATGATTTCTTTTTTCCCTGAAGGAGACGGTCTTTGTCTCTGAAACGCGTAGGAATGCTGTAAATAAATAAAATAGAAATTTTTATATCATTTCTGCCTCAGTGGTTTTTAAGCGCGGCATATACCCGTTTTTCCTCCTGTATATATTTTTCAATACGCTTACACGGGGCCGCTGCTTGAACCACACGGACACTCACATACTTTTGAAGGAGTTGTGACTGGCACAACCCCATCAGGTGAGTGTACCTATTTCTTTCTTATCACCCCCGTTATATCGGGTAAGACCCTATTGCGCCTTTTGTCTCCCCACCTCTAGTTTCTGCAGATTTATCTCTGTGTGTGACAGGGCCTTTAGTCATGTTATATCAATTGATGAAGGTTCAACTGCTAGGACCTATACGATCCTTACAATGGAAGCTGCTTCGCTTATTTCTCCTGATGGTAGACTTGCGGAAGTCATGCAGTTCCCTACTTCTGTAGCGTATTGTCTAAATTTAGGTCTTTTCCAGGAATACTGTATAATATTTTACTTTATGTGTTTCTTCAAAAGGATTGCATAAAAATCCCCAAAATGTACGCTCTTGTAAACTATAATTACATAATCTCATGTAGTGTATCAGATCTGCTGCATCATGAGAACATATATATATATATATATATATATATATATATGTGTGTGTGCCGCCCCCACGTCAGTAGCAGCCGGGCTGCTCGGATCCGGATCCAAAGTGTGGCTCGAGGGGTTCTCCAGACCCGGGGGTCACGCGGACACTCCAAATGACAGGGGACGTATTTGTACGGGATTTGCCGTAGTCAGTCTGTGACGCCACCCACTGTGTGTGGTGAAGTGTGGCACCACCGCTGCTGTTGTGGGGCACCCGGGGGCGATGGGATGGCAGCTGGTTGCTCCGGGGCCGGTGACTTGGTGCAGGGGACGGTGATGGCAAGGGCCGGCACGCCTTGTCAGACCAGGGAGTCTCAGTTTACTCACGATTAAATAACTCATACAAGTCCAATGGTTAACCAAGGTGCTGGTGGCCGGCCGCCGCGGCCAGGTGTACTCTGGTCCCTCACCCGGGGTGATGGTCTGTGTCACTTTCCTCTGCACTGTGTTGTGATATGGTGGAGTCCACTCCCGGTACTTCTGTTGGGAGCCGTGCCCGCTGACGCTGACCCATGGGATCTATCGGGCCCTGGCGGACGCTCTATCCCTCTCTGTGGGTGGTTGTCTGCTTTTGGGACTTTGGTTGGGACAGGACCTGTAATCCTGCCCTCAATTGGTTAATTAGCTAGGCCGTTGGTTCCGGTCCTGGCTTCAGGGTCCAAATACCCCCTCTGTTCACGGTTTCCGGGTCGGGTCTCTGGTGTCGGTACCGGAGGGCTCCAACCCTGCCCTGGTCCACCTCGGATCTCCAGCTGCCATCTTCCCGTCTCCTGTCAGACACAGACCACCGTCTGCCACCTAGGCAATACACCGGGGCTCCAACCCCGGCTCCTCTGCTCTTTGACTGCACTTTCGCCTCCTCAACTACTCCACTCCACTCCACTTGAACTTCAACTCAGAACTACTGCTTTTCTCACCCCCGGGTTCTTCAGACCCATAGGTGGGCGTTCTCCATCCGCCTGGTCCCGCCCACTGGTGTACCTTTCCTACCCTGGGGGGGTAATGAGGATTCGGTTGGCAAAGTTTAACCCTGTGAGGGAAGGTGTTGTGCGGGGGCCTATTTGTGTGACTACCTCGTTTTGCCAGGGCATCACACACACATATATATATATATATATATATATACATACATATATGCCTCTGTATGTTATATTTTAATTCCACGAGTGTGAAAATCAATTCCGCATCATTACACTTGATGTTTTCTGATGTACTGTCCCAAAATATTCATATATATGCTCTCTACAGTGACCTCACAACATCTGCAATATCACATTCCCTCTGGTTCTATTTAATTTTATATATTGCTAATAAATTATACCGTCCTTATGTTTCTGGGGAGTCATTAGTCGCTGGCTTTTCCTGGAATGGACTACATAAACTTGCTGTGTGATCAATAATTGGGCTGAATCAGTAAATTCTCAGAGAAAGGAAATCATCTCTCCATAATTCTGTGGATCATTTATTTAGTTTACATTATTCGATCTTTAGACACACGTAAAGATCTCAACCTTTTAAATCTCTTGAGGTGCAGTGATATTTACATTTACACCAGATCAAACAAATACATATTAATAGCTTGTGACAGATCTACAAGGGGTTTTAAATCCCACAGGTCGAGCTGCAGATCACAGGCTACTTTTTATAACAGCCTACATTTTGTTGTCTTAAAACATGCCAGTGACAAAGTGATTTGTGGAGTGCCTGTTATACATTACCAATCATAATCCTGAGTGGCAGAAAACATAGCGGTACGTTTATAGGTGGCACAACTAGTTCACTTCTGGTCCCATTTGACCACTCGGGTCAGTAGTTACACTTGGGTAACAGTTTACTAAACACAAATCTAAATTCACAATATAAGGCTTTGTTCGCGTCTTGTTTTTTGGGAGTACGGAATATCCCCTGGCATCTGATGTGTGGTGCCCCTGACCTGGTCAGGCACCACTGAGTACTGCACCCATGCTGGGTGAGTGCAAACAGGTAATCCCAAAGGCTGAGTAGGGTGTGTACGCACAGACACATAGCAACCAGGTCTCAAACACACCTTAGAGGGGACCCCTGGGCAGACCCAGGAGGGGGCGTGGCCTCCACATCTCAGCTAGTGGTGCTGTAGGGAGACAGGAAGTTAGTTGTTGCAGTAGCAGTCAAAGGAAGAGGAGCTGGAGGAAGCCGAGGCTGAAGTGCAGACGCAGGAGAGCGAACACACTAGTCAGACCCTCCACGTGTAGTGGTTGTTGGTGGGGGAGAACAGTCACCAGAAGTTGGACAGAAAGACGCTGAGGAAATCAGATGGTCTGAAGGACACTGAGGGAACCAGCTGGTCATATACGGAGACTTCTGGAGGGCTAGGCACGCAGGGGAAACAGGTTCCTGAAGTAGGCTCAAGTTTAACTACCTACTAAACCTGCCGGTGGGGTGGACAACAAGTCCCACACCAACCAACACAGAGACCGAGCATCAGCAGCAATGAGGGGGCCCATAAGGAGGAATGAGCCTGAAGCTATCCACCTTGGTCCACACTGCCAGCAAACGGGCCAGAAAGGGGAGAAAAGGCAGTAGCGACTTCCCTGGATGAGTCCCATGGAACTTTAAGTCAGGGGCTTTCCGAAACAAGAAGTGCTAGGAAGGCAAGTCAGCAGTCACCCCTATACTAGCCTGAAAGATACCTGGTTCTCTCTGGTATGTCTCAGTATCGCCCGGGTTACCTCACAAAACAAGCTGAAAGTGAGTAAAAGCCATGAAAGACATTCTGGACTCTGTCTGAGTTATTCTGCGACCTGTAGTTCCACGCACATACAACAGAGCCCCTGGGGCCTGCCTCACTCTCGGGAGGCAACACCATCTAACTGCAGATACCATCAGCCCCAGACGCTCATTAAACTGCAGTGGCGGTCACCCCTCACCCCGACCGCAAACCGAGAGTGGAGTCACGACTCCTATGAAAGTGAACCTGACATACCTGTTGCCAGTGGTAATCAAGTGGAGCCCCTGTGGCGTCCCAGAAGGTGGAGTGAAGTCCCTGAGGCGGCCGCTGCAGGTGGGACACACAGATGCATCCTAGTGTATGGGTATGTGTCCCTCTACATTGTTACATTGGAAAACATAGTAAACTAAATTTATGCAAATATATGTTAGCCTAATGTATGACTAAGGGTCACTGTTATGGCATATGTTGAGTGAATGTGGATTATGGACTCATTATTATATATGTACAGATGTGTGTACAGTAAATATGTGCATATATGACACACCCGCACCGTGGCCTTGGGGGTTACTCGTTACCAGGTAGCGACTCTGTTTTGTCTGGGAGGATGTCATGGCGTCGGGGCCCAGTTCCATGACCCCGGTGGTGTCACTCAAATAAAGATGGCTGATGATGGTGGGGGAATATTTACAGGGGAGATGTCATGACGCCACCTGTGGTATGCGGCAAGATAGGTGCCGCCGCTGCCGTTCAATTTCCCCTGGAGTCAGTGGTGACGCAGCATAGTTAGAATCACTCTCCACAGGTAGAGCTGGACCCTAGGGCTGTTGGGAGTAGTAGTCTATAATGGCGGGGTGCCGAGCCGGAGGCGCAGGGAATAACCGGATGACAGAGGGATGTGGTCACAATCTTTTTACTCACAGTCAGAGTCCCAGGTTAGCACATCCAGACAATTGCTGCCTTTTGAGTGCCAATCCTGGTGTGATGGGCTCCAGCCGATCCTGGTTAGTTCGGAGGCACAGCCCGGTACACCCTTCTGTGTCCCTTTCCTGGTCGTCTTCCTGCGCTGATCTCTCCCGCCTGTCAGGCACCTGCACACACAGAGCCCCTAGCCAGTGTCCGCAGGCCCTCTCGGGTGTCTTGAAGCTCTATCCCTATCACCCTATGTGGTCACCTTTTTACTGGATGTGTGGATTTGGCTTCGGTACTAGCTGTATCCTTAGCCTCCGGTGTTACTAGCTGATAATGTTGGTTCTTCTCCTCAAGTCTAGGGACTGGATCCCCGTCTGCGGCCAAGTTCCTCCACTCCAATATGTCGTATGTAGAATGAGAGCATCGGGGTATGGCACACTTCCCGTGGGCTCTAGGACCCCGTCTTTCTTGTGTCTAAGCCGAGCTGCACCAGCTCTAGACCACAGGTCTTCACTCCTCCACTGCTCCTTCTCAACTGCCTCACTTCCTACGGTGTGTTCCCACTAACTAGACTCCACCCCTCAGCCTGGCCTCAGACTGTCACTAGGCCCTTATCATGATCTGATGAGGTGTTGCTGAGTGAGAGTGTCTGTGCCCCGTATCTACTGGTGGATGACCTCTTCCTTTCCCAGGATGGGGTACCACACCTCTGGCTGAGATGCAGCACCTCTTTGGTGACTGAAGCCTCAAGGGCGCCACATATATATGTCTGTGTTTATATAAAAATAAAATGATGAAAGGTTACAACACAGGATGGTTTGCATGGTGGGTAAGCAACCCCAATCAAGTTCCAAAGAAATTCAAGCTGTCCTGCAAGCTCAGAGTGCATCATTTTCAATGGGAATGATCTGATAATATTTGAATAAAACTAAACGCTGTGGCAGGAGAACCAGGAGGACCCCACTGTGGACCTAGAGAGACCTAAAGAAGCTAGACCGTAGTTTGCCAAAATGTACATGAATAATCAAAATCCATCTGGGAAATACAGTACCTACAGTCAAATATGGTGGAAGTTTGAAGTTTTTTTAGTGGTGGCTTTGCTGCCTTTAGCACTGGGTGTCTTGACTATGTGAAAGGCATAATGAAATCTGAAGATTACCAAAATATTTTGGGTGACAATGAAGTACTCAGTGACAGAAAACTGGGTTTGTATACTAGGTCAAGGGTCTTCCATCATAATGACCCCAAACATATTTCAAGGAGCCCCCAGAGATGGATGGAAACAAAGCACTAGAGAGTTCTGAAGTGACAGCAATGAGTCCGGATCTAAATCTCATTGAACACTTGTGGAGAGATCTTAAAATTGCTGTTGGGAGGTGATGCCTTCAAATATGAGAGACCTGGAGCAGTTTGCAAAATAAGAGTGATCCAAAATTCCAATTGAGAGGAGTAAAGCGGGCTTTACACGCTGCGACATCACTAGCATTTGCTGGCGATGTCGAGCGCGATAGCACCCCCCCCCCCCGTCGTACGTGTGATATTGTGTGATCGCTGCCTTAGCGAACATTATCGCTACGGCGGCATCACACGCACATACCTGCTCTGCGACGTCGCTCTGGCCGGCAAACCGCCTCCTTTCTAAGGGGGCAGTTCGTGTGGCGTCACACGGCAGCCGTCCAATAGAAGCGGAGGGGCGGAGATGAGCGGGACGTAACATCCAGCCCACCATCTTCATTTCGCATTGCCGGTGGAGGCAGGTAAGGAGATGTTCCTCGCTCCTGCGGTGTCACACACAGCGATGTGTGCTGCTGCAGGAACAAGGAACATCATCGCTAATAAGCATTAAACAATTTTTTGTTTCAGGACGACCTCTCCGCGGCAAACGATTTTGACCGCTTTTGCGATCGTTTAAGGTCGCTCATAAGTGTCACACGCTGCGATCTCGTTAATGACGCCGGATGTGCGTCACAAACAACGTGACCCCGACGATAATTCATTAACGATATCGTAGCGTGTAAAGCCCGCTTAAGAAGCTTGTTAATGGTTAGAAGAAGTGATTGATTGCAGTTACTCATTCCAAAGGCTGTGCAACCAAATATTAAGTTGAGGGTGCAAACAATTTTGTCCAGCCTTTTTTTGAGTTTTTGTGTGAAATTATGTCCAATTTGTCTTTTTTTTTCTCACAAAGACAATAAGCACGTGTATAAAAAAAACATATGTAATTAACTTCATTTTCTGGAACAATTTCAAGGGTGTCAACACTTTTGGCCATAACTGTATATACAGTATATCCGCATGGTGCTTGAGCTAAAGAATGAGTGTCACAAGTGTCATGTTCATCTAAATATTTATTAATTTATTATTTTAGGTTGGAGAGTAAAATATATTATTTACTCGGGTGATTTGATAATTTTTTATGTTACCTCCTCACATGGACCACAGGGATGTCTCTTGACTGATTCCTAGTACATAATGTATAGCTGTGTTGCAGGATGTGGAGTAGTATTGATCTCTGCAGTGTATTGATCAGGAAGGCAGTGAACCATAAGCGTCCTATTGATATTGTTGTGTTTTTGTTTGTGTGTACTGGACAGCTATGCATCCCCCGGCTAGCTTGCCTGAAGGAGAAATCACTACCATTGAAATACATCGATCCAACCCGTACATCGAGCTGGGGATCAGCATCGTTGGTGGTAACGAGACCCCTTTAATAAACATCGTCATACAGGAAATATATCGGGATGGCATCATTGCCCGGGATGGGAGACTCTTGGCTGGTGACCAAATACTTCAAGTAAGAAAAAACATACCACAGTGTCTAAATAGATGTTATTAATTGCTCTTTATTCTCCGGTCGATGGAGACTGCTGATGTCTGGTCTTTAAATAGTTCCCATTTCCTAATGCTGTTGTGTTTTATAAGATCGCTCACAATAATAAGAATGGTGGTGAGAAAGAAAAACAAAGTAGAAATATAGCTTCCTGGAAGAGGCGATGCTCATCATCTTAGAAATCCACCATTATTAAAGGGATATTGTCATCTTCATACATAAGTGTTGTTGGATAATGGTTTTTAAAAAAAACAATAATTTTTGCAATTTACTGTTTACTAAAATTTGCAGCCATTCTTGAGATAATGATAACGCTTTTATTTTATTGACAACCGTTGCCTAGGAGACTGACCACCGCTGTTGTGTACTTTGTAAGCCCTGCACTGAATCTGGCCAGGAATTAGAGGGAAACTACATGCTCATAACAATCCTAGGCAGCTTCAAAGCAGTGTTTACAAGCTCAATAGAAAAAGCAATCAAGATGGGAATAACACGGTAGTCACAGAGCTTGGCTGAGTATCGCAAGCGCTCATAAATTTCGTTTGTGAAACGACCACAACGCACAGGCTTGCTTTGCTGCATGATGTGTGCTTGCATTCCTGGGAGAGTCGTTCGCAGTCTCTGAATGGTTCCCCCAGGGGATAAACCAACGTTCTCGGACGTAGTGTGACCAAAAAAGCCCTCACCCTTCCTACTGCCAGAAATGCTCTGCTTATGGCTTGCTTTATGTGGGCAGAGACAGAAACAGGCCAATCATTGATTTTCCATAATGCTCGTTACTCGCGTTGAACGTCTAACCAGCTCAAATCGAAGAACGAGCATTTTAGTGCTCACCCATTACTAATTATTAGTGATAGCGGAGTACCACGATGCTTGACCGAGTACCGAGACATGATGAGCACGCATGGCTATCACTAGTTATTATCCTCCTAGAAGCAGAAGACTAACGGGCACTTTACACGCAGTGATATTGCTATCGATATCGATAGCGAACGTACCCGCCCCCGTCGGTTGTGCATCACGGGCAAATCGCTGCCCGTGGTGCACAATATCGTTAGTCCCTGTCACACATACTTACCTGCCTAGCGACGTCGCTGTTGCCGGTAAACCGCCTCCTTTCTAAGGGGGCGGTTCGTTTGGCGTCACAGCGGCGTCACTAAGCAGCCGCCCAATAGAAGCAGAGGGGCGGAGATGAGCGGCCCGAACATCCCGCCCACCTCCTTCCTTCCTCATTGCGGGTGGCCGCAGGTAAGGTGATGTTCCTCGTTCCTGCGGTGTCACACGTAGAGATGTGTCCTGCTACAGGAACAACGAACAACCTGCGTCCTGCAACAGCAACGATAATTGGGAAAGGAATGACGCATCAACGATCAACGATTAGGTAAGTAATTTTGAATGTTAACAGTCGTTCATGCGTTTCACACGCAACGACGTCGCTAACGAGGCCGGATGTGCGTCACGAATTCCGTGACCCCAACGACATCTCGTTAGCGATGTCGTTGCGTGTAACGCGGCCTTAACTCCACAATTTATCATCCAATGGGTTATATTGCATTATTTCTCATGTCAGGTTCATGCAGAATTTAAAAGGGTTATCCAGTCTAAAATGACACATTTGCAGTCACTCTATGTGACTGCAGACTTGTGAATCCTCACATCCCATGCACTGTGCACTGTGAGGATTCGCCGGTGTCCGAGCCGGAAACCACGGCAAACAGCGGTCATGTGGCCGCGAATATGTGATATACATATTCCCAGCCAGAATCCAACTAGATGGCTGTGACTTCAATCAATGTAAGTGTATTGAGCGAGTCCGCACCCGTCTAGTCGTTTTCTGGCCGGGAGTCTTATCATAATCTCACGGCAGCGTGACCATCATTCTTGGCTCGGACATCAGAGAGTCCTCACAGTGCACAGTGAGTGTGATGTGAGGATTCACAAGTCTGCAGTCACATAGAGTGACACATAGAGTGAATGCAGACTTATGGATTTAGACTGGACAATTCTTTTAACTAAACAAATCTCTATCTGACTCTGTTTACAGCAGATCAGTGTATCTCCATGGTAACAGACTACTGACAAATTTTGTGTAGTCTGATCCTGTAGTCATACTCTTTATTGTCCCCCACTTTTTTCATTCAGCAGAATAGCAAGATGTTGAGGACAGGTAACAACAGAATCAGACTCCGTTTTGTCGATATATAAAATAATAAAATATGTAGAAACAAAGCAAAATACCTTAAAGGTACTTGGACAATCCTTTCTTAAATGCTCGAATCCCATGAGTAAAATAGGAAGAGCTTATAACTCATGCACCATTTCAGTGCTGTTGAGGTTGGATCACTTGGCGCTCTCATGACCTTGTTCAGTCACTCGGCACTTGCGTGACATTGTGCAATCACTCGGCGCTTCTTGACATTGTTGTGTCAATCAGTGGCTGTTTGCTGTCTGCAGCCTGTACTATTTTATCAGAGCGGATGTCTATTCTGACGGAATATTGATGAGCTGCAGCCAATCAGATCATTGATTGGCTTCATCGGTCACATGACATAATATTAAGAGAGACAATCCGGCTCCAACATGGCTCAAACAGTGCCAGTGCGAAAACTGAGTATAAGCGTCTTATTTTACTTCGGTATTTATTTAAGGGGTTGTCCAAATAGTGGACAATTCCTTTAAAATAAATTGCTTCATTTCATTACTGGTACTAGTGAAAACTGTTGCAATGGTGGTCATAATTTATACCTTTAGAATTTTTATTACTGTTTTCTTTTGTACAGGTGAATAATTTCGACATTAGCAATGTATCCCATAATTACGCCAGGGTGGTCCTGTCCCAGCCATGTACTGTACTCCATCTCACCGTTCTCCGAGAGAGGCGCTTTGGAAGCAGAACACAAGCCCACATGGACAGCAACTTACAAAGAGAAGAAGGCTTCCATGTCACTCTAAATAAAAGGGGGACCAATGAGCAGCTTGGCATCAAACTTGTGCGCAGAACTGATGAATCTGGAGTTTTTGTTCTGGATCTCCTAGAAGGAGGACTAGCTGCTCAGGATGGGAGACTTCACAGCAATGATCGCGTCCTGGCAATCAATGGACTTGACCTAAAGCATGGTACACCGGAACTAGCTGCTCAGATTATTCAGGTAATTTACCATGATACCTCTTATAAAAGAAATGATCTGTGTCTCGGTACCTTGACGAGACATAACACTAAGTTTCCTGGAGTGTTTCTTTAAGCTTTCTATGTATCCCATGCACAAATGAAAAACCTCTTGTACATTTTATAGGGTTGACAAAAGTGGCGTTTGGCCCTTGTGATTGATATTTGCCCTTGTAGTCTGACTGACCAGTGAAGTGCAGCTATATTCTGGTAGTATATTCAGGAGGATGTGCTGGGGGGAAAAAAGAAGAGCACATGAGGTCTTATCTGGTGGTATGGAGGATAGGAGAAATAATTGTGCTGACCTGGTTGGAAAAGTAATGCCCATATATAATGTAGAGCTGCTGCAGATCCAAAAGCAAGAAGAATGAGAGTGGTGAATATTCTCTGGCCTTTTTTTGCGCTGCTCTATTGGTATAAGGAAGATTAATCCACAATTATGAGAGTAAAGGCCCCGTTACACGCTACGATATATCGGGCGATATGTCGTCGGGGTCACGGATTCCGTGACGCACATCTGGCATCGTTTGACATATCATAGCGTGTGACAGCTACGAGCGACTGTTAACGAACAAAAATACTCACCTTATCGTTGCTCGTTGACACGTCGTTCATTTTCAAAATATCGGTCACATTCCTGGATGCAGGTTGTTCTTCGTTCCTCGCTCCGTGTGACACCTCGGGAATGACGATCACAGCTTACCTGCGTCCTCCGGCAATGAGGAAGGAAGGAGGTGGGCGGGATGTTACATCCCGCTCATCTCCGCCCCTCCGCTTCTATTGGGCGGCTGCTGTGTGACGTCGCTGTGACACCGAACGTCCCTCCCCCTTCAGGAAGAGGATGTTCGCCACCCACAGCAAGGTCATTCGGGAGGTAAGTACGTGTGACAGGGGTGACCGACTTTGTGCGACACGGGCAACAAATTGCCCGTGACGCACAAACGACGGGGGCGGGTGCAATCGCACATGCGATCGCACGATAAATCGACGCGTGTAATGGGGCCTTTATTATCAGCTGTGGTTCCTTTCTACGAGTTTCAAAGCCTAAGTCGGCTTCTTCATCAGGAAAAGGCCACAAAGTCACTTTGACTAATCTCCCTTATACCAGAAGGGCAGTGCAAAAAAGGTCCAGATAATATTCATCACTAGTAGTATATTATTGCTTCTTAGATCAAATGTACAATAGGGGTTTAAAGCTCTTTCTCATGTAATTTATCAAGATTTGGTGAAAGACTTAGCTTTTGAATATATCTATGGCCCCTAAATAAAAGACAGAAACAGTTTCTAAATGATTCTGTCTTCTCTTTGTAAGCCCTTATGACTTTCTTATCATGCTGTGATCATTTGGCATGGCAGAGCTGAGGAGTCTTAGGAGCACTTTGCACACTACGGCATCGCAAGCCGCTGCTTGCAATGCCGAGCGCGATAGTCCCCGCCCCCCGTCGCAGCTGCGATATCATGGTGATAGCTGGCGTAGCGA
The DNA here is from genome assembly GCF_048569485.1 of Anomaloglossus baeobatrachus. NCBI lineage: Eukaryota > Metazoa > Chordata > Amphibia > Anura > Aromobatidae > Anomaloglossus > Anomaloglossus baeobatrachus. Next base: position 728,944,013 of record NC_134354.1, read on the forward strand.
ACATTATCGCTATGCCAGCTTCACATGCACTCACCTGCCCTGCGACGTCGCTCTGGCCGGCGACCCGCCTCCTTATTAAGGGGGTGGGTCGTGCGGCGTCATAGCGACGTCACATGGCAGGCAGCCATTAGAAGCAGGGGGGCGGAGATGAGCGGGATGTAAACATCCCGCCCACCTCCTTCCTTCCGCATAGCTGGCGTGAGCCGCAGGACACAGGTAGGAGATGTTCCTCATTCCTGCGGCTTCACACACAGCGATGTGTGCTGCCGCAGGAACGAGGAACAACATCGTAACAGCGGTCCTTCCGAAATTATGGAAATGACCGACGCTACACCGATGATACGATTTCGACGCTTTTGCGCTCGTTAATCATATCAAAAACGATTTACACACTCCGATATCGACAGCGACGGCGGATGTGCGTCACTTTTGATTTGACCCCACTGACATCGCACCTGCGATGTCGTAGTGTGCAAAGTACCCCTTAGTGGACCCAGACCATCTCTGTCAGATAGTAATGAATCCATGAGGTACTCCTTGATCTGAGGCTCCAAAAGATACCTCAGACAGAGTTTAAAACCTCAAAATTAAAATGCATACACATCACCCAGAAGCCTTTCATAGCCTTATGGGGACAGATTATGTTACCAACATAGCTAAAAAAAATAATAAAAAAAGAAATACAACAAAAAACTGCCCACTCCAACACAAACCACCACCATAGCCATCCTGGTTACCCAAGAATCTACATATGGTGCATCAAAGCGACCAGGACAAAATTCTAATATAATTAGAAACTAAAAATGGGGGGAAAAAACTTTTAAAATGAACTTATTTTATGCATTGTATATTATATATACATTGTATATATATCTATATATATATATATATATATATATATATATATATCTCTATATATAGTTTTATATATATATATATATATATATATATATATATATATGGAGGAGTGAGAAGTACCGGTGCACCGCTATACCACTGACTGCTACAGGCTCAGTCTCAATACAAGAAAAACAATCCGGGTGCGTACCTCAAAAAAGGGGGAGGGATCAAATCCTGTTTAATCCATTTTCAGGTAGGGATACAGGTGGTGGGGAGGTGAGTAGACACCACGCTGGACGACGGCGGGCCGTTTCGCAACAAATTGCTTCCACGGGTCCGGCGTGGTGTACTATACATGTACTATGTATATAAGATTATTTTGAAAGCTTCGGAAATAAAAAAACATTTGTTTAAAAAAACAATTATGGTTGTGAAACCATCAACTGCATCAAATTACTAAAAATAAATGCCTGTTCACTTATGACCAGAACACTCTGGTTGGTAAAAGGTTAAAAAAGATTACATGTTCATAAATAAGATGAAATAACTCTGAGCACAGAAATAATCCTTCACAGATGGACTCATTAAATCATGAAATCTGGCTAACTGGAGATGTGAATTGTTTTTTGTTGAAGCATGCCAACATTGAGTAAGTGTGCCAGAACACATTGTTACAACTTATCGAGACATCTTTACAGAAGGCTGTAATCATGAAAAGTGCCGCACTGTGGTCAACCTGTACTTTACTGCTATTAGAGGGCAGCGCTGGGCTGTAACTAAAAGTTTTCAAACAATGATGTGTGCTCAATCCTAACAAACACTTTGGATAGGTAGATCATTTTACTTTTCTCTAAAGAAACCTGCCACAGTAAAGATGGTGTCTGGTCTGCAAATATATTATAGAGCAAGGAAAGCTGAGCAGACAGAAATATAGTTTTAAACTGGCCATTTTTATCCTGCAGTGGTGTCACGCTTGCCAGGTATAACAAGCATGGCACGTGCGCTTAGACCGACGGTGAGCCTGACACACAACAAAAGTACCACAAGCAATACCACAAATAAGGGGGAAAATATGGGACACTATAACAACGGTGGGCCTTGGCGCTAGTGAGAGCGGTAGATGTTCCTACTCTCCTAGCCAGTCTCTATACAGCCTCCTCAACAGTCGCCGAGCAGGAACCTACGACCCTGAGAAACCCTGTAGATACTCTGGCAAGGTAACCAGCAGGTGAGGTTCACTAAACCCACTGCTGCACTAATACGACACAAGGAAAGGTAAGACAAACAGGAAAACAGCAGCAAAAAAGGATTAAGTTTGACTTCTGAAACATTCCTAGACAGGAGCTTCCACCAAGGCAGCCAGAATACAAAAAATGTGTATCATCAGCAAGGATTGCTGGGAAACCCCACTATTTAAACCCAAAGGGCTGTGGATACAAAGCAGCTGCAGCTGACATGCCCTGCAATGGACTGCTGTCAACAAAACTGATATTAACTCATAAAACACCAAAAGAAAAGAAACTTTGTTTAAATGTAGAGTCCCAGATGGAAATGAGAGGCTCCAGTCCTAAATCTGTCATCTAGTCTCTAAAAAGCAGGGAGACGACCGTGACAAGTGGCTTCTCTGGCAGATTTGCTGTCATGTTTTTCCGGTGACTCTGCCTCGGGCATTTGTTTCCTATACTTTCAACTATTAAGAATGAACATAGTACTTCTCTGAACTGCTGAATGGTTTCTGAACCATGAAATGGTTAAAAGAAGTAATAAAAGACTGAACATGTGCACAGTAATGTTGATTTTTTTTGTGGCGATTCTTTAGGCAGATTCCAAATGGAATCCCCCTGGAAAAGACATCATATGGACTTACTCTAAGGAGTTCAGTTGGTGGAGTAAGGAGTTATTGACGGACAGCTTTCCTGGTATTAGCATGCATGTGTAGCAGCGTTCTTCAACTTCAGCCCCCAAGGCTCACCAACAGATCATGTTTATAAGATTTCCTTAGAAAATGTGATTCCATTATCACTGTGCAATACTAAGGATATCCTGAAAACAGGATCTGTTGGTGGGCCTTGAGGGCTGGAGTTGAGGAATGCTGCCATATAGACAGCTCTACCTACAGATAAACAAAAAAGACAAGGAGTGTTAGTACAGGAAAATAAATGTATGGCAAATATGGTTGTCCACCTGGGGTTAGAGGCTCATATTGGACAGATGCTGATGGTAGGCACAACTTACCCAGTCTTCAGTTATCGCTGCAGCTTCTATTTGGCTGGAGACCATCTCTACTGGGCGAGGTAGTCAAGATACGGGCAGGAGATCCAGGCTGTGGTATGGAGGAGCAGCAGGGGGATTTGGAAATAAGTAAAAAGAAACAATATGAACCACTAGACATGTGCGAGCACTTAATTGCTCGGGCACTCGGTCCTTGAGTCGTGCAGGTCAGATGCTCTGAAAGGGCTCAACTTTAGTAACCATTATAATGGAAGTCAATGATTGGAAAGTTATGGTCTCCATCCACATACGAGTCATAAACAGAGCATTTCTGGGGGAGAGCGAGAGAGAGGGGTTTTTTTTTGGAGGGGGGGGGGCAGGACACTACATCCAAAAACATTGTTTTACCCCGCAGTGAGAGCCAGAGACTGCGAATGGCTCTTCCTATGGTGCTTGCATACATCATGCAGTGAAGCAAGGCTATGAGTTGTACTCGTTATTTTACGGACGAAACATTTGAGCACCTGCAATACTCAGCCGAGCACCACAAGTATCCGAATACCCAGATGCTTGATCAAGTATCAAGAACTGACAAGCATGCTTGCTCATCATTAGGAACCACTTGTTTAAAGATACCGAAGATGCTTCTCATGGTGGGGCAACTGCCACCAATGTTATTGGTTGCCTGGTTTTACTATTCACTTGCAGAATTGTGCAGCTACTAGTGGTCAGATTGAGAATCAAATGCGACTCCTGCTATTTGTGTCAACACTTTTAGACCAAATGGATGTGATTTGGATTAATATCTGGACTTCTGAAACATTCATAGACAGAAGCTTCCACCAAGGCGGACAGAATACAAAAGATTTGTATCATCAGCAAGGATTGCTGGGAAACCCCACTATTTAAACCTAAAGGGGCATGGCTACAAAGCAGCCAGTTCAATCTTTGCCTTTTTTGGGTGGGTGTAAAAGCCTCTTTTCTTGAAAATGACTTGTCATTTAAAACTTCATCAGTTTTTCCCCAGTATTTTCCTATATTTACCTTCGACCGTTCCAAGGCTTCTAAGACATTCTCACCCTTAAATATTGGAGCACCATAGAGTGTGTTGTCAGAATATTGTCGAAATGCTTTATATTTTGGCATCAGACTACAGAACCTTTATTTCCTTAGTCAATCAGAAATGGTCGTGTTACGTACTGGGACAATAAACATGCCTCAAAGGGTGCTTAGATTATCCTACATAATGTCATTTTAGATGATTTATTCAACAGCTGTAACGTATTCATGTGGATCTTTAGTATAATCACTTGAAACATCGTAACTGGATAAAAGTGATTTCCACTTGACTATTTTGTAGACTTCTTTTACATATTGTGATTTCTAGTCTGTACCTATACCTATGCCTACCATTGTCCAAAGACCATAAATTTGTAGACAAAGGGGTGATTGACATCAAAAACCATAAAGAAAAATCCCTAAAATTACAATCTTAATAGTTTCATTTTAAAACAGATAATCCCCACATAACAAAACACACATAAAGGACAGTAGATCCCCAATAGTTTCTCACTTGGCCGCTAACAAGGGTTCTTCTGAAACAAATCCACCAGTTAAATGACAATTGGGGAAGAAGAAATAACCTATGTGGCCATGTAAGGCGATCAAATGTCCAAATACAATAAACAATTAACATTACTGTCCATCATCAATATTTGGTGAAGGTATAGATGTGTATCACTCATTCACAGTGCAACAAGGGTGTGGCCAAGCGGTTTCCTAATCTGGCCCTACCTAGTCGCGGAGGTTGGCACCCTATATCCAGACGCAAATGGCGCCCCCGCTCAACGAAGACTCACCCTTCTTTCCCTCCGCTGTTCTCAAGTGCAGCTGGACTGGGAAAGGAGGAGTGCGGGGAGGTTGCACTGCATAATACTCAATAGACAACCAGACACACACAGTACTTGAGGCAGTAAAATTCTATTAGAATGGTGTTTTGAATGGACCATGTAATTATACGATATACCTCAAAAGACAGTATCAGTTACTATTTGTACGGTACTGAATGCTCTAGATCCAATACATAATAATGCTCTAAATTTCATATCTGAAGTGTTGTATTAACCAAATATTCATACAGAATATCAGAAGCTAGTTATTGTGCAAATCAATCCTCGGTCAAGATAGCAAAACCCTCCTGTAGAAAACTTAAGGGGGTAAACCAACAAATGTCCACAATTCTCAGTGACACTCATAGGAATACACTTAAACCCAAGTGAGCCGTAAGACAGCAGACGGGTCACCCTTCACAGTCATAAAAGGCTGACATCAAAATATGCCTATATGGTTCATGGCATCTAAAGGATAGTGGTGGGGGTGCTTCATAGAAGATATAAATGCACACACTTCACAGAAGGCAAATACATGATTAGAGCAAACAATGAGGATGAAAAAGGTATGGTCCAAGTAACCACATTAGTTATTATAAGTTCTCATCATTACCATAGTGATACTTAGCTTCCTTTAGAAGTCTAAACGGGGGTTCAGTGACCCATCGTCCAAATTGACGTCCCACAACAAGATTGGCAGATTGCGGCCGGTGGCCTTTGCCCTATTAGGGTGCCCCTGAAGAACCCCGGTGGGACTCTCGATCGGGGGGAAACGCGTCGGGCCTTGTTGTGGGACGTCAATTTGGAAAAAAAACAGAGATTTGTAAAACAAAAAAAAATAAAAAAATAAAAATTGCTTTTGTCACCATTTTCCAAGAGCTGTAACATTCTCCTTTTTCGGGATCTGGGGCTCAGTGATGGCTTACTTTTTGTGCCCTGGCCTCATGTATTTAATTATACCATTTCTGTGTAGATGTGATGTTTTGATCACCTTTTATTGCAATGTTGTGGCGACAAACAAAAATAATTCTGTCATTTTTATTTTTTTTTCTCTCTACGCCCTTTACTGATCAGATTAATTTATTCTAGATTATGATAGATCAGATGTTTGTTAATATGGCAATACAAAATCTGTGTAATATTTTTAATTATTTTATTTTTAAAGGGGCAAAAGGGGGGGTAATTTGAGCTTTTTTATTATTTTAATAATTTAAAAACTTTTTTGATTTATTTTTTTACTGGATTTAATAGTCCTTTTATGGGACTTGAAGCTACGGTCATTTATTCGCCTGTGCAAAACACAGCAGTGCATCAGCACTGCTCTGTAAGGTAGAAATCACGATTGTCTATGAATGTTAGGCACGGGACGGAGTTCATAGGAGGATTGTGACGACAGACATGGGGCGCATTTTAAAGGTTTCTGCATGTAAACAAGCACCAAATGTCCCTGAGTTGTTGGCTGATAATGGGGAAGGAGCATTCTTATGAATGATCAGTGATTATCAGCTCATGTAAATGAACATTAAAAAGTAACACCTTTTTTAAGCTAGGAATGTAATTTACCGTAGATACAATTTATACTTTGGTTTATTACCTTATTGCCATTATATAGAAAATTGATGATGGTGTGATCTGCCAAACTGCTTAGGTCTAAACAGCAAATCTTGTGTACAGACCTCCATCCCAATATGAGGACATATCTTACTCCTTACTACCACCCATCTTACATGTTGAAATTCAAATATCTCAAAACCGCTCCCTCTCTCCCTCTTTCTCCCTCTCTTCCTCTCTCCCTCTCTCCCTTACTTCCCTTCTCCCCCTCTCTCCCTCTTTCCCCCTCTCCCTCTCTCGCCCTCTCCCTCTGTCCCTCTCCCTCTCTTCCTCTCCCTCTCTTCCTCTCCCTCTCTTCCTCTCCCTCTCTCCCCCCTCTCCCTTTC